>NW_022280078.1:2029050-2032410 GCF_004355925.1 Anarrhichthys ocellatus | reverse complement strand
ACACACACACACACACACACACACACACACACACACACACACACACAAGACTTGCATCTAATATGGGACAGACACATGTAGCACACATAGACACTTGCACACACTATTATGACTTGAGGCCACCCTCCAATTCTGAGCTGCAGCTGCAGGGCTGAGAGGGAAAAGACATTGAAGGGGTGAAACAACACCACAGCCATGTCCAGAGGATTAAATAACTAAATACTGCATAATACACCTAACATGCTGCACGTATTATGTACTGCATGTCTCAAAATCATTTTTCGTGCAAATATGTGCAGAATAAAAGCTGGAACCACCAAGATAATGTCGCTTATTCCAGATGTATTTAGGGTAAGAGAAGGGAGAGTTTACCTCCGTCCAGATCCCCAAACAGGTTTGCCAAATGTAAAGGTAATAGTATATAGTATATATAGTATATATATTCCTTATGGTTATAGATGGTTTGATCAATAATGTCAGACATATTGTAATATCTCTTCTTATGCCAGCTATCAAGAGTTACGGCGAAAGTAATTTGTTATAGACATATATTTTTAGTGTCTGCATAATCTGTCAGTGTTGGCAGGCTCACCAGAGGAGCAGAGCTAAAAAAGCTAAAAGGAAAATGTCCCTCTCTGAAATGAATGTTCGGTATAAACTGACAATTATTCAGTTGGATTTCTAGAATTCACTTTTAGTCAAAGGAATAATAAATCACAGGGTCCTCATGGTTATTTTTTTGTGTGTAAATTAACACATAAGTCAGCCACCCGCTGAGTAAATCTGCTAAACCTTTTGAAAATTCCTCCCCCATTCGGTATTTCATAACTGACCCCCGAGATAAACAGCTGGCGGATGCAAGATTGTTTGTAATATCAGCAGCAGATGATGAAGGTTCGACGTCTAGAATACAACTTTCTGCAAATACATCTGTAATATCATCTTCTACACTTGATGATACTTTGGTGCAAACTGATAAAACTGACAGGTCTGATTTGTTGGATGTTCGTGATTCGAGTACACAGATATTCTCAAACCTAATTATTCAGCAAGGACTCTTCATTTTAGGTCTTCTGGGAGTCTGTGTGTTATCTACCGAAATGACAGTTTTCATCCGGTCACAGCAGATCCTTGCGTACGGGTGCATGTTATTAAAATATTTTAGCTATACGCCTATGAATCCGCCAGTATTAGTTGACATTTTGGTGAACAGAGCCCTGCTTTTTATGTGATATTTACATTTTTTTTCCCCACAATCCAATTTCTAAATTTCATTAAGAGTGAAGTTCATCGCTATTTTAAAGCGTGTACTTTAATTATTATGCTGTTATATTATCATTACATCTGGCAATATCGTTTACGTCAACCATTTCTGTGACATATCGTCCAACAACATTTTGTCATTTTGACAGGGCGACAGCTGATAAGTACTAGAGAACTGCCAAAGATCAGTCTGTGGAGTCTGTATTGCATCGTTTAATCCTGACACTGACGTTTCTTTTTCAGTTGTACAATGTCCTGCACACTGTGGTACATCTGCAGATATTGCTATCAGACTTTTGAAACTTTGAAACATGTTTTTTGGTATTATTAGGTAAATATCCAGTGACATTGAAGCTGTCACTGTAACAGCACGAGTCTCAGATGTTACATCTTCCCTCGCTCACTCAGAATCTCAGTTTATTGGTAACACTAACATGACTCAACAAAAAGAGTTTCACACGACTCCAGAAGAGTGTTTCCTAGTGTCTTTCAGCGTTCCTCCGTGGGTGTGTGTGTCAGCGAGAGATTGGAAAGTAGTGAGAGTGTGTGTGTGTATCTGTCTCGGGTTAACACTTCTCCGGTCTTCTACCGTGGTAATTGCTGTCATCCTCTGAGAAGAAGGCCGCCCTCGCTGACTTCCGCCTAACAGTCCATTCTCACTTCTAACCTCTCCAGTGAGGAGCTCCCACCCACCCAATTAAAGTCAATCTCGTGTTTGTGTGCTGTAGAAACACCCCGATCATGTGATATGGAAAGCAAAGCTTTGATATGTAGCGAACCACACACACACACACACATATTTTGCTTTGATGTTTCAGTTTGCGCGTACTGGCTACATGCTGCACACTCATTGTGCACACATACAGCAAAACGCACACATGAAAGCCCGTGCAGTTCCTCACAACCTCATTCAGTCCTATACAATCTCTGTCTCAGCAGCATCCTACTCCTCTGAGCTCTGAGCTAATGGACTGTCCAGTCAAATTTGATAGTGCGCTCGCTTCCCCAACGGAGAAGAACTCATAGAAGGAAGAGGAAATTGAAAGAACAATCTCCCCTCGGACAGAAACTTTCCCAAAATATAGTAACTTTTAAAGGGTCGTTTAACTCAAATTACAAAAGAAGAGGTAATGCAGTTGTGTTTTTATGTGCCCAGGTTTTGAGATTTTCTACAACTCCAACGTAATGGAAGAAAAGGACCTTTCATTTCCCTCCCTTTAAGTAATTACATTTGAGAAACTCAACATTTCCTAGTTAATCTAGAGTCACTCTAAAGTCTTTTCACAGGGACTCTTTCTACAGTGAGAAGACACACGGGTCTTTTCCTCCAGTGGCCCTTTTCAACATGCTTTGAGCACCACAGACAAAATTACATTCGCCCGCTTTGTGTTGTGGTTGCGGCAGAAATTTCAGACAAGTTTATCTCAAAAAAATGTAAGCAGTAGCCGCAGTAAATTGAGATTTTAGACACTTTTTTGCAAGATCTCCTGGACTCCCTGCGGAATCAGCAAACTTTCCCATGTCTCATAGCAGGGGGGGATGAGGCGGAGGGACTGTGATATGCGCTAGCAAGCCAAATCTTCTCTCATTTGTGTTGAAATAAACTCTCCAGATTCAGTGCCCCAGATTCAGTGCCCCATATTGCTATTTTCCAAGCTACTAGCTAGCATGGGTCAAAATGGAAGAAACAGTGTTGTGAGATCTCACACTGAATGGTAAAGGGGGAGCAGTTTCCAACACAGCCTTAGTGAAAGCAAACAGCCTCATACCAATTAGCTGTAAATAACAGCTAAACACACAACCTTTCAAATGTATTTTAGGTCCTCAGGATCTTAATATTTTGTTCCAACTGAAACCTTTAATCCAGATTACAAAGATTTGTTATCTGGAAAACCAGTTGCAGGCTCCTAACAGGTCCTGTGATGTCCAGGAAAATCGTTTTTGCACAGCCGGTCGGGTCTCTTCCCACAGCCAGATCAGAGGGGACCCTGTGGTTCTCTGCATTATTACAGTGCTGGGCTCCGTCCAACAAATACTGAGGGAAAACAACATGAGCCAGACTTAATCATTTACAGTCTCAACACATAACAGTGCCCC
>NW_022280078.1:1998941-2028950 GCF_004355925.1 Anarrhichthys ocellatus | reverse complement strand
CAGCTGCTCAGCCAGAAGACTCCTCCTCCCAGCGTGATTCATAAAGGAGACGTTAAAAAAAGACTCACGGTTCAAATAAAACATCTGCACAGCACCAGGTTATGCCTCTGCAGCTGGTTTGAGGTCCTGTATTATTCCACCGACTTCCGCTTTCACTGACCTGGTGAAACATCTGATTAACTTTCACAATTTCTGCCCCGAGGACACAGATAACACCTGTTAATCTCCTTTGTCCTTTAAATCCCGTGATAATTAAGGTCTTCAGATTTCTTCATCCTTATTAATCAAGAAGCAAGATGGAACTTCTATTCATTATTATTTTCTCTCGGACAGCTGTTTTGACATCCTTATTTCTATATATTTTTTTACGAACCCTTTTTAGTTTCAGAGGTGTCTTTCTGATAGCCTGATAATAACAAGATATAAAGCTAATCAGACATGACCTTCACAAATAGTTCACTGATTAAAGCACCATGTCTGAGGATTTTACAAAGACGGACAACTTGTTTTTAAATGTTTTAAAACCAGTAGGTCCTAAAAATCTTTTTTTGCCTGCCAAATTGTATGAAAAGAGACGCTTGTGGACACAAATCGGTCTACCCACTCACCAGCTTAGTAACATCGTGACTGTAACACTAAATTAATTGCCTGTCTACATGTGTTTTCACACATCGGTGCTATGTGCTGACATTGGGCTGCTTAGCTTCTGAAGACCTGACTACGGTTGTAAAGGAGCTCCCCTCCCACTCAGCTGAATCATTAGTTTTCATAAACGGTCATGACAACCTTAAGAGCTTCACACTCATCGATATTTATTCACAAAAGGACACTGTGGAATAGATGTAGAACTTGATTTGAGATCTGCCTTGACACGGTTAACATGCTATTCCCTGAAGTTCATCTCACTATAAAGCAACGGGGGGGGGGTATTGCTCGGGGACCCAAGGACCTGCAGTGTTGAAGATTGTGCAATGTGGCCACATGGTGGCGCTATAACTAACTTCACATTTTTGACTGTACCTTTTGAACTGTAAATCTCAGAAACAAGAGTCGCCATTTTGAATCGTGTCCAACCATGATTTTACGCTACTCCTCCTAAGAATGTTGAGCAATCGTCTTTGGAAGGTAATGGAAAGTTTTGCTTTGGAATTTGCCACAGCTGGCCATCAAGGTTTGCTTGAATGGTGTGGGAAGGGTCTACTCTATATGACTAAAAAAATGTGAACGCTTTGTCCTTTTGCAACCACATTTGGTGGACAGTTGGTGTAGATATGATGTCTGAGTGAGCATGACCGACAGTTGGCGCTGTATCGGCATCATCTTACTATTAATCAGGAAATTTCCGTCTGTCACTATGTCCGTCTGTGGTTTTCCACTTGGCACTTGGCATGCACTCTTAAAGAGTGTATTGCTGTGGACCCGAGGACGTGCATTGTCGAAGTTGGACCAATTTGGACAATGTTTAATCAACTTGATTGAATAAGCGATAGCGCTCTGTTTCCGCAGTGGGGGCGGGGCTTCAGGGCTCTGCGGACTTCACCTTCCTGGAGTTGCCGAGCAGGTGGCCGGGCAGGTACCCGCTCTGGACAGCATGTGTCACGAACAGGCACGAGATCAAGAGAATGTATTACAACTGAAATGTATCGTTAGATTGCAGATGCAATGCATATGATTAGTTTTTCATATTATTTGGTAAGTGTTGACTGTGAGTTGTAATGGTTGAAAGCTCAGGAAAAACCCTACTAAATGGACCACTGAGTTGAGAGTATTTGTCACACATACTGTACTCCTACTCTCAAGCCGATAGTGTAGAAAGGTTGCAGAAGCACTTTGGGATTTATTGCACAAACTGCATTTTGACAGGTATTGTTAAGTACTTTTCTTCTACTGGAAGTAATAGTACCTTTACCTGTCTGCTCGGGAATGTTGCTCATATTTACCCCCACAGCTTCACTACTGGCCGTAGGCGAAAAACAAGTCCAGCTTACCGTCCACAAAGCAAAGAGAAGGTCTGGGGTTGTTTTGTGCCTCGGGGAAGGTGAGTGTGCTGAGAATGTGGAACATAATCAGAAGGCAGACGGTCTACTAAACTGTCTCTGAATGGATGTAAAGGTTTATTAGAACTTACTCCCAATAATAAAATGTCAAAAACTGATTAGTATCTGTTCTGGAGCTCCTGATCCAATCGCCCACAATCCTCCTCAGCAGATAGCGTCAGCTCAAGTCGTCTCAGAATTGTACTTCTCTCCATTGTTCTGAGCCCTTAACGCATCTCTCATGGCTTAAAAGTTGAGATTGAAAGTTCATCCGCTATGTTGGAAAAGAAAACAAATGTCACTACAAGTTCCATTTGTAGCTCTTCTGGAGCTCTCAGTGGTACCATACTATCTTCCTTTTAATCTCTAATTATTACATCCGTCATAGAACCCAACATTTTTTTAAAATTTATTATATCAGAGCAAAGATACGGGGCCACTGGCCTCCCCTGCGCAACGCATGTTGGAGAATAACACTGGTTTTGAAAAAAGAGTGGGAGGGCAGGAGGAGTGGAAAGTAATACAGGACAGAAAGAGGGAGGGACGTTTGGGTAGAAGAGCAAAAGGATGTGGAGGAGTGTTGCTAGTTTGTTGCTAAGGTGTGGTGAAGACGGGAGCAAAGTTAATGAGAAAACGTCACTGACTGTGCAGCAGTTCAACTTCATTACGAAGGAGACTTTTCAGATGTGTTCACTTGGTCGTGCCACTAAAAGCTGACGGGGACTAAAAAGGATTCCTGCAGTCCGTCTGACTCTTCCTGTCTGACTCTTCCTGTCTGACTCTTCCTGTCTGACTCTTCCTGTCTTATTTGGTTGTTCCGTCACATCCTTGACTAACTCAGCCAGTCAATGTACCACAACATTTGATAGAGTTGCTTTTATGTCTTGGCAGATTATTAAAAAGATATGAATAATCCACATTCAAATACAGATATTAATGTAGGTCGTATGCCTCCGTATCCAAGATTTCTCTATGTTCTGTTTGCTGTGGTTAGAACACATGAGATCTCAGTCCTTTGAACTGTCTGTGGTGGGAAAAAAAATCTGAATTGGAACATTTTCTCCATCTCTCCCTCAGTCTGTAATCTCATATGTATGAGCTGTGCTTGAGCTTTCGATCTCTTTTTCCCTCACTTGGTCTTTTTTCTTTTCATTTTCATCTCCGGCGATTCAAATGAAGTTTTATTAGTTGGTTAGTTCTGTTGGTTTTCTTTCTCCCTCTCATCCGTCTCCTCTTTCTGTCGTTCTCCGGAGACTCTTCAGTTGATAAAAATAACTGCCATCACACATTCCATCCATTCAGTCACCTTGCAAGATGCTGTCGTGCACAATGTGTTGCATTCTTTCTTCAATGTTTGCAGACTGTGTGTGTCTTACAGTATGTACGAGCTCAGGAGCTGTTCTTCCGATGTTTTTCATCCATTGAATAGAAGTGACTATGTGGGATTTTTTTTCGTAACAAGGACATCAAATAGCCTCTACAGGGAGGACGAGAGAATAACTGCAATTAAACTAAAGAAGGAAGTATTGTATGATAAACGGTACAGACGTGCAAGCGGTGGAATGACTGGATGTAGAACTAAACCTATTGTGGATTATAAACAATCTAAAAGTTCCTGTCGGGCTGAATGCCCCCCCACCCCACAGTTATCTCACAGCTTGCCTGAGATACTTAATTCAGGGCAAATAAGATCTTCAGTGGCTGCCGTGGTGGCCCCCAAGCCCCAAAAGGCATCATAGGTGCCTGTTTAAAAAAAGATGTATCATCCTTTGCAAATCCATTCATTCTTTTATTCTGTTTAAAGCATCTTAGGTGGGTTTCAGCTCTAAAGTCCAGACCCATTTGAACAAATCCACACATGCTCATCCCCCCCCCCCCCCGAGGCACAATACCACATAACTATCAAACCCATCTATTTATTTTGAGGTTTATGTTTGTTTGGGAGAAAGTCTGAGTGTCATTCCATTCGCTCGGTTTATTGCAGGGCTGGAGATATTGATTTAGTGACCTCACTTCTCATAAAAGACCCCAAAATATGTTCGTATACACGCCCCCCCCCCTTGTAAATAATGCATCAAAGAATAGAAATGAGACTGAGCCTCTGACTTCTCACCTTGACTAACAAGTGCAGGAGGAAATTGCTCCTGCACTTGATGGTCTGCTCGATGGTTAAATCTGTTTTGTCCGGCCGTGCTGTATAATTCCAGGCTCTTCTTTACGTGGGCACGCGGAGGTTGAGCTGACACAACAGCTTTTCCGATGATGAAACTCTACCTTTTCACCCTGCCTTTTTAGAGCCACTTTTAATCAACATAATGCCTGATCAGTATGCTGCGTTATTGAGTCCGGTTTACCTCGGAGCTGCCAAATTTCTTCCGGAAAAGATTTAAGGTCGGCGATATCGCAGAAACTTGTCCGTGTGTGATACAAAATGAAATATGCAGGAAAACGAACGGGTCTTTGTTACTGTAAAGCAGAATAATGTTTCTCCTTCTGCAGACCTGAGTGGTTTTTAGTGTGACACGGTCAAAAGGCTTTATATAACCTCTTTAAATGTGCTTTTGTTTAATGGGATTCTCTACTTTTAAGTCTAAAGCTGAAGCCTGTTGCAGTTGTGAGCCGAGACACATTTAGCTGAGGAGCAACAGCAAATGGAGATGTTGCCCAACACAACTGTCAAAAGCGAAGCGGAACTTTCAGCTCAGTAATCACAGCACAGAGGTTGACGTCTTACGGACGGGCCGCTTGCTTCTCGCTGTCAAAATGTAAAAAAGCATTCAAACTGTGAGAAACAGTGAATCTAAAAGACTGTCAGGAGAGAATCAGTGATGCACTGTAGAGTTAATCCTCAACATGAAAACGAAGAAGACGGTTAAGATGCCAACAATAAACATCATAACATACGAAGCTTATCGTTAATGATTCCTGAGATGTGTTGGCTTTAGGTCAAGCGGTCAAATTTTTGAGTTTATTTTTGTCGTCTGAGCTGGCGACTGATCAGAAGACTGGTTTAAACCTGCAAGATCTGGAGCGACTGACTTTCACCATCACACATTACGTTTTTTTAGTCCTGGCAGACGGAGACAGCCAAATACTTGGTTAATATAACAGCTGAGTGAAAACATAGACGACAGACGATAGGGCGAGAGTTATGGTGGTGAACGCCAAATATCCTGCAAACAACAGCGATGCTCATGTGTCCCTGTGCTGAAACAGGAAAGGACATCGTTACAAAGTGTTAGACCTGCCATTGCAAACCATGCGGGAAAGAGACGAAGGGGGGGGCGGGGGGGCTCTATTTGTTTGAGATGTCGAATAGAGAAATGAGGGCAACACAGACATGAGAATAACAAAATGAGGTGCTTTGTCCCTGCAGAGGGATACATGAGCGTTAAAGAAACTGAGAAGTCTGATTAGGTGTAGATCGTGTTCAGACCTCACATAGAGGACAATCGTGGCATCTTATAAAACATCATAAATACA
Source organism: Anarrhichthys ocellatus (assembly GCF_004355925.1). Lineage (NCBI taxonomy): Eukaryota > Metazoa > Chordata > Actinopteri > Perciformes > Anarhichadidae > Anarrhichthys > Anarrhichthys ocellatus. The sequence continues at coordinate 2,023,431 of NW_022280078.1, read as the reverse complement.
GTGCACCTGGCAATGTTAATTCACTGAGCCGGCTCACACAGTCAGCGACAACGACAATAAGCTAAGTAATTCAGTTAAGATTTGCTCCCCAGCGTGAAAAAAGAACATTTTGCACCCCCATTAAAAAGTTTGCAAAGTAGAATTTAAACTGAACTTGCAGAGCGGGCACATCCTGGCTCTGTACTCCATATCGAAACACTTCCACCAATGAACCTAATGGACAGAGAATGCTGGAATTAAAACATTGTAAAGGCTGTAACTTCTACTGATTACATGATTACATGATTGATACTGCTGCTGATTGACACTAAAGCTGTCACTCGAACCTAGGCATTCTCACAAACGGAATTAATGAGCAGCATTAGGTTTAGGGTAATTGAATACTCGGGTTTTAACACACCATAAATATAATAGACACATCAAAACCCACCTTTTCTTGCAGCTTATACTGTTAAATCCAGTGGAGGAGACATAATTAAGTCTTCAACACAACTGCCCATATCACATTTAGGAGGATTTATTAATAATTCTGACTATGGTGCGTTTCAGGACTCCTTAAGATATTTAAGATATTAATCCGCGGGTCAATGTTTTTATCACTGTATGTATTCCATGTGTGTTTTATGTTACCGAAGCCGATTCTGGATCTTTTGTAGATATCCAATAACCAGGATGTAAAATGCTGGGAGATGTATTGATATCAATATTAATGCAGATGCATTCGGCTTTTATTCCCCGAACATGATGCCCTTGCTATAAAAGGCACACACAGACACACACACACCCACACACACCCCTTCGCAGTGTGCGAGTGTCATTGAGAGTCTTGCCTGTTAAAAGTTAACAAAGTGCAGGGACAAATAGCTGCGTTTCTTGTATGTTTATTTTGTACACGTGTAGCCTATGTTTTGCTGACGGGAGACTGCAGCGGGTTGAGTGTGAAGGACCGGCGGAGTCTTCGTCAAACTCTTGATGAAGCGCCGAACTTTTAACTCACCGGATGAGTCATGAATCGCAGAGCTTTGCATCGTCGTGTCGCACTTCCTTTCTCTACCTCTCCCCGTCTAGATAGTCACTCTGAAGCGTCGACGCACTCTCTCCTCCCGCCTCTCATTTACCTCGAGTGTCCGTCTCTATTTCACTCCACATCCACCTCTGGGCTTTCAAACAGAAGTCTTCTTTTCCTGTTTCTGTCACCTCCTCATGCACTAACCTCTGCAGTCTCTTCCCTGTGGCAGAGCGGCTTCTTTGTAAGGCGGTTAGTCAGATCTTTCTTTTCTCATTTAAGGGATCTGATTGAAAGAATATTTCAATAAAAACAAGGAAAGAACTTTCTTAACACTTTGCATGTGGTCACCTCTTACGGTTAAATGTGACAAGTTGAGTCGGGGAAATCCATCTCGTGAGATGAAATGATTAAAGCAAAATCGAGTCACCTCCCGAAATTCAAAATCAAAACTAAAAACATCTCCCTGCTGTCAGACAGAACATTCTGGTCTGCTGAGTGAACTGCCAGTGGAGAAACGTACGCTCCTTCTTCTCTGCATGATTGTTAAATGTTGCTCACACATTTTGATCCCGAGGCCCTGATGTAAAATCATTCACAGTTGATTTTAATTGAATTCTTATCTTATTTTTTAGATTAGTTCTCCAAATGTCTCTGATTATCTAGATCTGAAATTATAAATGGATTATTATTGACCACGAGTTCTCCAGAGTTATGTCTCATGTTTGACTCCTTCCACTATCAGTGATCTTTACTTTTATCGCTTTTATCTCCAATACCTGTGTTGGGATCTGATTACCTGCTGTGTCATTGCTGGCTGCTGAATTTCTACCAGCCAATGAAACAATTGCACAACCGTATTGTTTCCGTTGCCAGAGACCCAGCACCAAGTTGCATCTCTACCGGCTTAATTCACTCAGTGACAGAGAGAGAAGAAGAGTGGCATTCATTCATGAGAAACTGTTGTGGATTGTATCTTTTATAAACAGGAAAAGCAACCCCCCCCCCCCTAAAACTGAAGATGAGAAGCGTTTCCGTTGGCAGTACTTGACTGATTTATTTGGCCTTTAACCGACTTTCATGTGGAGCCCGCCTCTCTAATTCTGAGATCTGATCCATCCGACGCATCTTCACCTGGATGTTTGGCAGCTTGTTCCCCTTAAGAGACGGTTGATAGAGATGTATTTGGGCCGTCATCTCCGCGCCGCTTGGGGATTTGTCAGCTAAGCCAGTCGGCTAAGCTCACTTTCACTCTCTCTTGGCTGAGCTTCACTTGTCTGGCAGCATGTAATGTTTTTTTTTTTTTATCATTGCCTACATGTTTTGAATAAGATTCAGTTCTCTGCAGGCAACAATTGGCAGAACATAAGACCTTTTCCCCCTGCTTTGGATTTCAGAGAACGAAATCTGTCAGGACATTGATTTTTATCACAGTGACTGGGGTTTTTTCTTTTGGTGGGGGGGGGGTGAATGGTTGAAAGGGGAGACAACTTAAAGGTTTTCGCAAAGTGCAGCCGGAAGGGAGCGGTCAGTTCATTTCCAGCAGATGACACGGCTTGATAATAAAGCCCCAGTTAGCACTCTGTGTTTGTTGACAGAAATGGTTCAGCCACTCTAATTGAGCTGCAGCCACCTCACCTCCCTGTGATCCCTCGAGCATAATGTTGCCGTATTTCCCAGAAAGTGCTCTGTAAACTGTGATGTCGCAACAGGATCCAGATCTTGTTCTGTTCAGAGCCGCTCATTAGCTGTGGTGAGCAATGCGTAAAGCTACTGTTGATGCTAACTCTCCCTTGCATGTGTGCACATACAAAAGAAATGTGAATTTATTTTTGTTATTTTTGCATTTCTCTTACTTATACAGGAATGTAAATAACAGTGAGGACAACACAGCTGATTATATAATGCATTCACAGTGTGTAGGATGTATATTGACAATGACATGATATCTACATATGAAAATAAATGCCCATAAACAAAACTAGAGGCATCAGAGTAATGAGCATATAGTTCATCATCAGCATTTTGTTGTGGTAGGCCTTCACCGTCAAGTTCGACATATTGACAAAACACGAATACATTTGCTAACTTGACCAAATGTTAGTAACATCGTATGGATGAAATAGACTTTGGGCGAACGTGGCTCAGTGCTGGAGCGGGTCGTCCTTCCCCTGCGGTGTATGAATGGGGGTGAATGTTAGTTAGTTAGCACCTTGCGTGGTAGCCGCTGTATGAATAGGTGCGAGTGGGTGAATAACATGTAGTGTTAAAAGCAAGTCCATTTACCATAACTACAGTTTGGGCCAATCAGTTGTGATATACCGTTGCACCCACAGTCCTGTGCATTAAGGGGTTATTTGTGACATCACGGGTGTGCTCCCTTCGTGTTTTACCTTCCACTAAAGGAGCACGGCGTTCGAATGATGGGATTTTCTACATTCGTACTTCTTTGCTTCATAAATTGTTATTAAATCATATTAAAATCCTGCCATCCCATCGTCATTGTCATTATATTGTTTGAAACCTGTTCCTGCACTGTTGACATCTCACATTCACAACTTGTTTTTCTGAAACTAATAGCGGGCATTTTCTAACACGTTGTGAATATTTCAAGTGATTGTGAGTAGGACAAACCATAGCTGACGCACGCACTTCAGCATCTCTGGTTGTATGAGTCACTGCAGATAGCTGGGTCTGGTATTTTGACAGGGTCGACAAAAGACGGCATCTATACCTACATCTAGACCTCAGCCAGTCTGGCTCCCACAGAAAAGGCCAAAACTAATCCGACAGAGATGTCTCTGATGCATCACTGTACGGATGAGACCCCGGATTTCCTGCACGTACAAAACCAACATGCACAGACAAACATTCAGGGACACATTTTGACGGATGCCATTTGCTCTCTGTTGGTTGTCCAATGTCTCGCTGTGATAAAATACCCCAAATATACCTCCAGGACATTAATAAGGCACTAAGTGGTCCCAATTAGGAAGCTATTCTGCCTGAGGTTTCTGGTTTCTTCTCTCAACTAAGATATTTCATGTTTAACTGCAACACCAGCAACTCATTAACCTGCAGAAAAGGAGCTTCAGTCTTCATAGTGATGAGGCAACTGTACAAGCTCCCAATGAAAGGTTTTCGGGTAGAGCAGTGACACGCAAGGATAATTAAGGCTATTTTTTTTTTTCAACAGTTAGGATCTAGAAATCTTGTTCTGCAATGGGGAGCCTCGTTTTTGTGAGGAAGCGTGGCAGGGTGGCAGGCAGTGATCAACTTTGGCCGAAGCAACGATCTGTTGATGAGAGAACCAAGAACTGGGGTTGATGTACTGCAGAGTTGGTGACGAGATGGAGAGCAGGTGTGCAGGCTGTACAGCAATCAGGGAGCTGGCATAGTGAGAGGGGGCGCCAAGCCCACGTCTCACACACACACACACACACACACACACACAGACACAGACAACTTGCTCGATTGGACAAATGGAAATTTGCCGTGAATTGCCATGTTTTAGCCTCATCGCTCTCAAACTCGCGGCAAACTAAATGAAGCCAACATCATGATAATGCCGCCCAACTAGACTCCTGTTTGTAGAATAATTGAAATGCTCACTTGGCCTTAAACGCTGCCATTTTCCTGCGAGTGCCCGATCAGTAGTGCAAAGTATGCAACTTTCAACAGGGCTGAGAAGGAAGCCAGATGGCTCAAGTTTATTATATTCACAGAGCACATTTAAAAACGAACCAATACAATATATAAGAAGGCTCACTGCTTTGCTACTTCCATCATCAGCGCCTGAAAAACAAACAAAACAGTGTTTTATTCTTTTTTTTACCAATTGATTCACTTGTCCAAAGTGGCCTTTTAATTGCCCACGGCAAGCAGGCCAGCCAAGCCCTGAACTAGAGAGACGTGGCCGTGACATGACCGATTGTTTAAATATTGAAAAAAATGAACTCTGACTTGGAAGCACAACAGGGGGCGTGAACCCTGGGGTCTGATGTGGAAGCAATGCGCTTCAGAAAACAACATTTCAACTCCTCCTGTTGTGAAACAACATACTGCCAGCGAACATGTCCCAGGCAAGACTGGGGTTTATTATAAAATGTATTAACAAATATACAAACAACCAGATGCAAATAGATCCCTGTCCTTTATAGATCATTTATGAAAGTTCTATTACCTGTGCATTAATTCATGTGTTTTTTTCGCTAAATGAAACAAAAACCACCCTTATCTTGTTTCAGCATCCGTCTCGTTTAGACTCAACACGACATTTTCCAGCTTCTTTGTTACAGTCCCGTCACCATATTGTCATCTGCAGTGCTTTATCTCTCCAGAAGTGTTCTTTTCTCATCATAAATTGGATCCGTTGGGGAGCTTAACACCTGCAATGTTCTCTCCCCTGCAGGTTATCACGTCTTATCTCTTGTGCTGGTGATTTTGCTCCCAAACGTATTCCGTCCTATATTCCTGCTCTGCAGGATATTGTGTATCTCTTGGCTGAGGCTGCACAGAGCCTCTCCCCTCCAGGACAACTCTATTATTGTCTCAAACTTAGTTCCGCTTTCACACAGGATATTTTTGTTGTGATAGTATTACCTCCTCTGTCTCACTGTTGTCACTTGAGTTCTTTTTTTAATTTTTTAATTTTTTACTTTGAATTTCAAGTTTACTTTCAATGTGTGTCTCTGAACTTCCTGCTTCAAAGTCCCATAGAAACAATAGAGGAAGTCTGGAAGCCAGTTAATTTGATTTAAATAGCACTTCCCCCGTGATCACAACTTTCTTTACCCTCCTTTTTGAGCCAGAGTTCGGTCTCATGCCTTCGGATTAAAACAAACTTAAAACGGTGTTTATTTTTGTCACATTGAAACCCCAGAGAAACGGGCTGAGTGCCTGTTTGGCGTCTTAAGACACATTTAGAAACGCTGCCAGGCTCAGATTTTGTTTTGCATCATATCGACTTTTTTATTTATTTTTATTTCTGACCTATTTCATTCTGTCTTTCAGAATATTCTATGTATCGCACGACTCACAGGATCTGAAGATATTCAGCTACATCGCCAGAGACGGACAGAGTAACGTCTTCCGCTGCAATGTCTTCAAGTCCAAGAAGAAGGTAAGAAAGACAGCGGGCCCGTTACTGAGCTCTCCCTCTGAAGCCATGAAATCCCTCTGAACGGAGACGAACAGCTTGAGTTATCACGTTAGAGATCGGATGTGGCCTGACCCTGTGATTATTGTGTGGTCCTTGAGCAAGGCACTTAATGTCAACCTGCTCGAGGCCAACAGATCAGACTGTGATTGTATACTGGGTGACTTCCCCCCCCCCCCCCCCAAAAAAAAGAGCATCTTTCTCTATCTATCCTGGTTAAAAGCTAAAAAACAAATTGAATAAAAAGATTTGAAACAAACTTCGAACATATTAGGAAATAGGCAGCACGTCCCGGGAGAGGAACTCTAGACATTTCCCCGCTGCTCTTTTGTTCAAGAAAGTTATTGAATTAGAACATCACATTAATGTTAATAACATATTATTATAGAAGATGTATAGCTTTCTTCCAGTGTGAAATGGCGAACCGCGTTAGATTAGCCAAATTTACTGATGCACGGAAGATGAGGAAACCTCGAGCTGTGAGGGAACAAAACCCACTTTGTTTTGATGGCATATTGTATTACCGAAGGAATGTGTGTTTTCGCATGAGTTGCAATAACCACCTCATCAAACGTTGTCTCTTTCTCTCTATAATGGGAAGATGGTAAAAAAAGCCCACCGCTAAGCGTGTCATTTCCAATGTTTTCACAGGCTGTTGGCCTCCTCCTCTCTTAAATCATGTCGCTGTCGGAGTCGCATCCTGACAGCCTCCGATAAAGAGACACACGGCTGCCGAGCAGCAATTGCTCCTCCTGGCACCGCAGAGTTGTTGAGGGTTTGAGGAACAGGTCGGAAACCCACTTGGGGTGGACGCGTCGCTGCAGAGTAGCCAAAAAGTAGAAACGGTGTCCAGCGATGTGACAAAGTTAGTTTGGAAATGTATTCCCGGTTTTCCCCTGTAGCTGCCAATTCATAGGACTTGATAGTTAAGTCCAGGGGTTAGCTGGGTGAAGCACACACTGCCTCATTATCGCTCACAGACAGGCCGACGTTGACATATCATTGAGAACACACACACACACACACACACACACACACACACACACACACACACAACACAACCCTGTACTTCTATGCTTGTGAGGACAATCCTTGACATAATGCATTCCCAAGCCCCTTACCCTAAAGCCTCTTACCCTAACCTTAACCATCACAACTAAATACACAAACCTAAACCTAACATTTACCATAACCCATACTTAAATCTAAACCTGACCTTAAAACCAAGTCTGAACCCTCAAACAGACCTTTGAAGGTCTGTCCAAAGTGGATGACTGGCACAAATGTCCTCACTTTCCAAAAATGTCCTCACTCTTTGGGTCTTAACTCAAATTGATTCTCGCAAAGATAGATGTACAAGTACACACACACACACACACACACAGACTGGTTTCCAGCTTAATGGCCCCATGGCCATACTGTAGTGTCCCCAGAGAATTTTGGCATGCATCACATTTTCATTTTGTCTTCCAAACAGATTGTGTGTGTGTGTGTGTGTGTGTGTGTGAGCATGCAATGTTTTTTACACCATAGTAGGGGAAGGACAGACTATGGGGAAGATAGTTTTTTTTTTTTTTTTTTTAATGGACAGCACCATAATGTTTTAAGCTATAAGTTTCAGACAGATACAGTTTGTTATAGTTCAAAATACAGAGTTTATGATTTTGAACCCAGCTTGAAAATAGCTGCTATGTGACGGTGATTATGGGAAGTTACTGAGACGATATGTCTTGAAGAGATTATTTCTGGGTGGAGACATTATCTCTGCGTGGACGTCTGGTGAATGACAGCAGGCAAAGCACCCTGCACTGTGAAAACACAGATGCTGGTACAGCAAAATAGAGTTAATCATTTATATTTATTTGGCTTGATTATTTTCAGGTATTATTCCTCAAACCACAGAGTAAGGGGGGAAAAGAAACCATCTGTTTTATAAATATGTTTCTTTCTACCTTCAGTAATAGCTGTTCTGCTAACATAGATACTGTGCAGAATACTGTTGGAACCATTTCCTCCCTCAAAAAGCCATTGATTTTGAATTTGTTTTCCAGTCCAGAAAAGTGTAAGTGACCCTTGATCATTGCTGAACCACAACGCTGCAATTTGGCTCTTAATGTTTTGGCAAGCCGTTTTTCTCTGGGCCCTCTGCCGTCTACTCAGTGGTGAGATTGAAGAGGTTTAAACTGTGGTTTGTCAGTCCATAGTACGTTCAGCTGATATTCAATATTCATATTCAATAGTGCTAACCCTAGACTAACCTTTTATGTATATTGTGAAGTTTGAAGAAGAGCTTTGCTAGAGCAACATGCCTGTTGATTCCAGTTTATTACAGGCATTATTGTGCACTTGACACTTTATAGTTTATATCTGCAGGTTTTGATACCAGGCCTACAGTTTGTTTTACCATTGACTTTCAATTGTCTGTCCGGTTGAAACTATTACTGAAAATATTACTTTGTTTTTATATGAAATAACCTATTTGCGAAGATGACTTTCTCCAACCTAAAAGCATAACAGACCGTTCAAAAATAAAGAGTAGTCCATTTAGCCAATAAAGCTTCATGGCAGGATATGCCAACCTTTCAAATTGCAACGTATACAGAAACAACGAAATACACAACGAAAGTGGAGAAAGATGTAGAAGATAAAACAAGACACAAACAATGAAACACTCTCGGCATCATAAAAAAGCAATGGGCTTACACATATCAAAAGTGCAATAAAAATGTCATCTACAGCAGTGTGTGGTTTTCTGTGCGCGGAAGGTTGCGAGCGTACGATGAAGTAGGAGATCAAGCAGACTTTATTTCCTTCTTTATTACCAGAAGTGAAAGAATGGCCTCGCTTTAGATTAGAGTGGCATAAAACGACTTCAGTGGCCAATCAGTTCTAACACGGAGACACTGTGTGTGTGTCTCTCTCTCCCATTCTGACTCATACGCTCTCCCTCTTCCCCCTTCTTCTTCCTCCTATTGACAGTTTAAAGGAGGCTAATGAATGACCTGGCCTCTATTATGTAGAATTGAAGTGAGAGTGATGACAGAGACCAGGGAGTGAATACTGAATGTTGCCTCGGCTGGGAGCTCAGTTTGTTTGTGTGTGTGTGTGATTGTGTGTAAAGCGATTGTATTCTAGTGTGTTTTGTGTGATTAGAAGAGGCAGCTTTAGATGAGAAATAACAATCAGAGCAAAGAGTCAGGGAAGGTTCAGAGTTTCAGTGTTTTCCTCTTATGCCACAATGACATCAACAATTTGGGGTTCTAGTAAAGTCTATCTACCGGATGGATTGCCATGGAGTTTACTCCGGACTTTTATACTGCCCACAGGTACAACAGTCCAATCATCGTCAGCTGTGCCAAATTAAGACGGTGATCATGGCTATACCTGTTAAACATCAGCATGCTAACATTGTCATTGTGGACAAGAGATATAAACATCCAGAACATCTCTTCTTTTAAACCTGATAATGGACTACAGCACATCACTGCTGCTGACTGGCAGCGGTGTTTTTTTTATTATTTATAACATTCCTTATTCCAGTAAGCGACGTTATGCAAATGCACTTAACACCCACATCATTAAAATCATAAAAACAACAAATAGTGGCGAAAAAAAAAGAAGGATTTAGGTCCTTTACCCAGCGGGTTGATGAGATGGAGAGAGAGTTGTGATTGTGTCAAGTGGTTAATTGAGCCCCCTCTCCAACCACATGCTCTCATTCAGTGATGGCTTATGGCTTCTACTTGTTCAGCCTTGGACACAGATGACACATTCTATCTTCGAGGGTGATTGGAAAGCCTAAATAATGATGCACTGCCTCGTGAATGATTTTTTTTACTTACTTCGCTCAAAGGTAATTACATTGGAAAGCACTGAGTGAGCTGCAATATTAACTAGAGCACTCGGGAGAGAGCAGCAATCTACCAGGTGTGTCTGCAACGGCCACTGCTGTATCGTGGGATTGAATGAATACAACCCACAATTGGCTAAACACCCCCCGCCGTCGAGACACTTGTGGGCTGTGAGGCATCGTCAAACATATTTCATTTAATACTCAAAAACAAAATTAAACTCACCAAGCTGTCTGCCGGCGTAGCAGCGGCCGAGTGGCGACGAGGTACAGCAGTGTGTGTGTACCGGTAGCTCTGTTAGCTGTAAGGGGTTTGCAAACTATACAGCACAAAAACCAAAAAAAGTGAGCCAATCGACAACCAGGGATGTGTGCCACCAACAGGCTGCAAAGCGTCGCAAGACACACTTTTTTGTAATACCTTGACAAATACAAAAAACTTTGAGATAATACAAAAAGTAAATGTTTCCGAATATTATTTTTTCTTAAGATACTCTCCCTTACATTGCCAATAGAGTGAAAAAAATGGTGGAATCATGTTTTGAGTGGACAATCCCTTTTCATTCTGTAATGCCGTGATATACAACCTTCACCGCAAACCCCCCCCCCCCCCCCAAAAAATACTGTGGTGTAAACTTGAGGTCATATTGCTCATCGCTAGCAGAGATGTATGCAAGCAATCGCCACACACACACACACAAGACCGATCGCTTATTAAAACCTTTTTCCAAAGTAGTATCGTCCTCTAAAAAATAGTTTTAAGCACAAAAGAGTGGTGGATTTATATCTTAAATTGGCAGTGTTTAAATATAGTTGGCCTCGATAAAGCTCCCGAATTTCACCGAGGATCGTTTCATCATTGGCATTGAGGAGTGCTAATATAAGATGACATATGGCTATTTGCAGACATATGAATGATAAGAACTTGTGCCACTCTTGACACAGCTTGGTTTAGATAATTGGATTTAATAGCCTTTCAGCTTTTTATTGAATATCCATATTTCAGTGAAATGATCCCTCTGTCTAGAACTTTTAGTCTCTCACTCTCTCCGTGTTTTTTTCTTTACCTCTCTGTCAAGGCTGCAGTGCTTTTACATCGGAGGCAGAAATAAACCACAGTGGAATGAGTCATTGCGTCATAGGCGCATTGTGCGTTTGCGTCAGATTGCTTCTTTTCATGTGCTCCACATCGGCAGCATGATATATTGACCATGAGATCAAGTCAGTGCTGAGATGTAAACACAGACAGAGGTCTATATGGTGTCCTGTTTTATTGGTCAATGTGTATTTTTTTTATGAAACGAGATACAGTTTAGTCTCCACAGGAAGTACACTCACCAGATCTGTCCCACACACTCCCTGTCTGTCTTAAACTCTTGCCGTGTCTCTATTTACAACAGCTTGTTTGCATGTAAATCAGTTTTGGTTTGTTTAGTCTAGACCATATCTCGTCTGAGGAGGAGAGGGGCGGGTCCAGTCTGGCATGCAGGGCTGCTGCAGGACACCACCGTTGCAGGCTGCGTCCTCATCCAGCCGAGAGAACTGGGGCGCAAGTTAACCCGCTGCCTGCTCAGTCGTCTGTGAGGCTACACCTGATCCCTTTCTGTGAGAACAATAGACGATAACCATCCGCAATCATTTTCCAAGTTTGTCTGAGTAAGGGAACGGTTTGGACAGATAGATCAAACATACAGTAGCACATCCATACTTGCATTCCACGCCTCTGGGTTATTTAGTCCAGCTAAAATTCGTGGATTTGGATGGGGGGGGACTGAAGCTTCCAGAGGAAGAAAGAAAGAGAAGGCTCAGCTTGGCGATGGATGCAATGAGTGGAAATGTCATTCATACAAATTCTGAAAAGGAGAAAGAAAGAAAAAAGAGTAAAAATCAAAATGTAACTTTTATCTGGTTATTATTCAACAGATTCTGTGTAATTCTGTTGTTTAGCAGTAAAGCGTATATCATTAGAACCCAGCCTTTAGTCTGTGGTAACAGTGACAACCGGGTATTAACGTGTATATGAATACGGTCCCAACATATGTTCAGCATCTTATGCTGTAGCTATTGAAGAACTTTAACAAGTCCAAAATTCATAAAGTTTTGAAGTATCTAATCGAAGAAAGCAAACTAAACCAGAATCTGATCAATCATTTAATACTTTTGATAGTTTTTGATACTCAACGTTAGAGACACATTTCCATTTGATATAAAAAAGAAAAAGGTTTGATACCCATCTCTAGCATAGCTCCGGAGTGTGTGTGTGTGTGTGTGTGTGTGTGTGTGAGAGAGAGATGAGCGTGTGTGTGTGTGTGTGTGTGTGAGATGAGCGTGTGTGTGTGTGTGTGAGATGAGTGTGTGTGTGTGTGTGTGTGTGAGATGAGCGAGATGAGCCCTTGCTTTGTGCACAGCCTGGAAAGCGAGCTAATGGTCCTGAAGAGTCACTGAGGCATCATGACTTCATTCCATCACACTCCACTTACCTCATGCTCTCAGTCGCTCTCAAACCCTGCGCCGTGATATAGTTCTCACTCTGGCCCTGATAACGTCCGTCTGCGGTGCTCTCGCACACTCCGGGTTATTGCTCCCGGCTGTCCCGCTAATTTCCTCGAGGCAATCAATGCGTTTGATGAACGTCAGGCCGGGCTGTGCCCCGATGATTAGAGTACTTAGCCGGTGATCAGGAAGTCCAGGTAAGACAGTTAATAAGAGGAAGCAGAATACGTCAGAGTTAATCTCCTCTACTCTGCACTGCAAATACCGTGTGTGCACAGAGTGATGGGAGTATGCGGTTTTCTTAGGGTGTGGTTTATAGGTACACACAGGAAGAAAAGAGATGAGCTCATCCACAGAGAGGAAAGAGTTAAGAAAAGCTTCAATCAGAAGTGACTCCCATGCCATCCTCTCATTGTTTACCCTGCTTTTTCCTAGATTGCATTATATTCCCTTTTGTCCGTTATCTTTGCTTGTGCCAAGACTTCTAGAAAGGCAGCGAAAGCACCGCTGAACCTCTGTGGGTAATCCGGGATAAATAATGCATCGGCCTTTTGTCTAGGCCCTGTCCTATGGCCGCCAAGAGAGACTTTTCTGCTGCAGGGATCCAGCTCACTGGCAGCGTGATATATAGAGAAGAGAGAGCTAGACAGACAGAGATACAGAGAGGCTACATTTGCTCAGTCAAATTGACAGAGAGGAGAAGTGATGGGGGAGAGCGATGGAGACATAGAGGAAGAGTTCTAGACAGAGATGGTGACAGATGTCCAACTTAAGAGCTGCTCATGTCTTTTAGAGCAGGATGTGCAGGCTTTGCATTTGAGTTCCAAATCTCTGAGCGGTCTTGTCAGCTGCCAAAATTGGAGATACGTTGGAGAATTGGTTGTGGGCATATAATGTCGAGATACAAGTAGTCCCATCAGGAGGGCTGCGGGGTTTTTTCGGTCTGAAGGCGGCCTTAAAAGTTTTGCGACGTTTAAACAAAGTTACACCTTTTCTGCTTTTGCTACTTGGATAAAACAGTGTTTAATCTCAAGAGGTGGGAATTGTCATAGGAGCATAAACATTTGTCTTTTTCAGTGTGTGAACACATTTCAGCACAGGCGAGACATCTTTCTGTTGTCACTGACTCTGGTCTAGTGTTCAGTAGCACAAAGAATGCAGCTCAGAGCGGCCCTCTGTAATGTAAAGACCATCGTTAAGGTCAAAACAGCATGTGTAGGGTTTTATTACAATCAGGCTTAACTACTGTAATACATTGCTCTCCAGTGTACCCCAAAAAGTCTATAAAACAGCTTGAGCCCACAGAGCGCTGCTGGCGGAGTGCAACCGGAACAAAGAACTGAGCTCACTGCTGTCCTTCGGTTCCTGCACCGGCTTCCTGGTAGTTCTCGGATAGATTTTTAAGATCCTGGTTGTATGAATATGTACTCCCACTTGACTGTGTAGTTGATATGCTCCAGAGTTATGTCCCCGACGTCTGTAGAGCTTCAGATCCACCGACTCTCTGCTGTTTACCGCACCAAAGATTAAAGACTACGGTGAAGCTGCCAGCTGCAGTTTTGGACCCAAAGTGCCTGATGAAAAGAGATCTTCCTAACTATACTAACTTCAATTTAAAATATTTAAATCTAACCTATTTTTGAAGCTTTCCCGCTTCCTCTGTGTAGTGTATTTAACTCAGTAGTTTTCAGTGATGTTCTTAGTGTAAAGTTGACTTTAGTTCCAGACCTCTAAATCATAGCCTAAATCTGGTTTGTGCTCAATGACGAGTGTTTTCCTAGTTCCAAAATATTTGAAGCCAATTAGGTTTTGTTGGTGGGATTATGACACCTTTGTGTGCCAAAACCTGAAAAAGCTTGGATAAGATGGATGCAGTTGAACAGATTGTTGCGAGTCAATACATTTCTTTGATCCACTTGAGAGACGTGAGGCTATCTGCTTTGAGGTTATTGTGTTAGCTTCTCTATTTCCCAATCAGGGAGCGGGTGAGTCAGGGGAGCTCGAGCCTTTGGTGTGCGGAATAACACCAGTGTCTGTCATCATCCCGTGTTTGACTGCCTCTGGAAATGTCTTCAAAGGAAAACACATGTGTTAACAGTCACTCTGAGGACCAGTGTGGGTTGAAAAGACATGAATAGAGGGTCCACAGAGAACAGAGGACAAGACGGAGGTGATTAAGAACAGCACCGCAAACCGAACAGTGGGTCTGAAGAGGAAAAGAACAAGACAGGAGAGAGTAAAGGTTATAAAAAGTGTATTTGCATGTGGGCATCTCTAACCGCTCAACAGGAAGGTCAAACACTGTTTTTTGTGTATTTTTTATACTGACTCCGTTAGTTTGATCTCTTGCTTTTCAGCAGTCTGCTGTTGAAGGCAAGTGGCTATCATTTATCTTATCTTTTCCTCAGTGCCGGTAGAGTGACATGTCTTATCGGTTTCGGGATATTAAAACTAGTTGCCAGAAAATTGGAAGAGAGACAAGACAGATGTCAGAGGGCCGCAAGTTAGAAGCTAAAGAGGGTTTAGGCTGTAAAGTTCCAGGTTGCACCTTTTGATGCTCTGAATTAGCTTTAATGGACACTGATATTTATTACTGTCTGATACAGAAGCTACACAAGTCAGTTGGTGCTGGTTGCCGCGCCTGTAACTAATGATTATTTCAAACAATATGTCACATCAGGGAATCATTCCTGATTAATATTCCCTTCCTTCTCAGATTGTCGGTACAATCTAATGAAGCATAAGTAGTTTCGGGAGTTTGGTGATCAAAACTTTTAGACCGCATACAGCCATGAAAGGCTCTGACACTTTTGAAGTGACCACATGCTGTCAGTGGCCTTTAGCGGGGCGACTAAACACAATCAAGTGTAGTCCACAAAGGCAGCTTAGTCACTGTTGGAAGTAGCTGTTGCTCTAAGGGTCTGTAGTTTTTTTGTTTTTTTTAGATCAGGGCATGACTTGTTTCTGCTGATACAAGCAGCATCACTATGGGAACAACACCAGCACTAAATGAAGCTGAAGCAGCACGGTTGATATCGAAATAAAATATGAATACATTTCACTGTGAGCACAATAAGGCTGCAGACAAACCTCCCAAAGGAACAGAAAAGTGAATATGTGGAGTTTTTCTGAACCCAAAAACGTCTGAGGACTGAAGCCAAGGCCCAGGAACATCACAGTTTGCCAAAACCAGTTTAAGCGTTTAATGTAACACCCAGATGTGCCGAATACATTATATTTCTCATCTGATACTAAGCCTGGGGTCGCATACTGTTCAGAGGTTTTCACCAGGACAAGGAAGGATCGGATGTCCTGTGGCAGGGTCTTGATTTTGTTCTGGCTTTTCGGGCCAGACTACATCTGTTCTGCTCATTCAGCTGAGGAAGAGTGGTGTTTGGAGGCTAGGCCTCAGTGCTTTAAAATTGAATCTTTTCTTGCCTCCGCACCCTCTCTCTACTGCCACAAGCCAGACAAGAGGGGGCTGACAGCAGACAGAAGTCACCCAAGTTGTTTTCACTTGACCTGCCTTTTCAGAGCTGGGCAGATAAGAGATAAGCAGACGCATCCGGCTCTTTGCACCTGAGGACAAAGGAAGAAGAATCCAGTCAGAAATAGAAGTTACACTCTGATATATCACTGAGTTTGGATGCAGACAACCTCCTCTACCTCTGAGACTTAATTGTGTAATATCATCAGGTGACGTTGTTGGACTCTGTGACCTATATACTGTAGATGGTTTTAAACTGTCTATTGTTAAAAAAAAAAAACGTGTCTGGGGGCGATTTACTTACAGTCTGCATCTGACAAGAGTGGAAACCATCTGGACTTCAATATTTCCTGGAAGAATTCCCTGGAAGTGGGAGGTTTTCTGTGTCTGGTTTGTTTGGAAGAACTGGTTCACAAGATCACAAATAAAACAAAGCCCCATGTACAGAAACGTTCTCCAAGGGAAAAAAAGACATACATTCTGAATACAATGTTTGAACTTTGGTTTAGAAACACTGCAAAGTATTGAGGGGTTTGAACCAAATGGTTGTGTCCTGAGAATTACAACTGCATTGGTATTTTTGTCTTTTCTTTCCCACCCACCCAGAGTCAGGCCATGCGTATTGTTCGGACGGTCGGCCAGGCGTTCGAGGTTTGTCATAAACTGAGTCTGCTGCACACGCATCAGAACGCAGACGGACAGGAGGAAGGCGAAAAGATCGGCGACGACTCCTCTGTCACAGGTACACCAACACACCAACACACCAACACACGCAGAGTGAGATTCACCCGCTACACAGTCGGCATCACATTCTCACCGGCTCTTGCTCTGCCCTTGAGGAGTTGTTGAATGTCCTGATATTTTTTTCCGCTTACATTTTCTTACACAAAACACAACCAAACATGCACAGAGAAAATACGCAGGCAGGTACACCGTCTGGTGTTCTGTGTGCTAAGGGAAGAGGTGGTGGTTTTATTGGGTTGAAGCTGAAAAAATGTGAGTGTGTCTTAGTTTTATTACCAAAACACGAAGTGACTAAGAGGAGAGGCATAGCTGACAGCGGTGTCCAAGCTTGTGCTCCCTAGCGAATCAGCTAGTGTGTTATTCTTACTGCCAGCTGACCACCACTGGCTGTGAAAGTTCTTCTTGTACTGTTATCCTAAAGAGAAAAGATTCAGCAAGAATAGCATAGTCACAAAAATAATTTCGGAGTAATTGCCCATCATTTTTGTAACTTTTAACAATTCAGAAGGTTTTTCTGAAGGTTCCCAGCATTGCAATGCTGCTCTGATCAATTACCGTGAAGCTAACGCACAATGTGATCAATCAGTTACTGTTGCCTGCTGAACTGAATTACACAGATCTTGACCAATCCCATCTCGTGATCGATATAGTTACAAGATGACGGCATCAACAGCCGTCTCATTAAATGTATGGCCTTTTCCCCGGAAAGCTCATGTTTAATAAACATATTATATTTTGTATCATCAATGTACAGGTGGTCCAAAAAAAATGGTGGCCTGATAGAAAACCACCTGTTGATTGTCTGACCGCTCGAACGTATTGCGCCATAGAACTTAATTTTTAGCAATGTCACCAAGTTTCAAGATCTCAGCAATTGTTTTGTTGAGTAATGTTATCGTTACCGATAGAACTGATGGCCGAAGCTACAGAAATACAACCAAAGTTGTAGCAAGCCTTAGTGTTCCTTTTAAAGATTTTGAGAGAGGCTTGTAGGTTTTTGGGTTTGGAGGAGAAAGGAAGATGGAGTCATAGGAAGGTGGAGTCATAGTTAGGTGAAGCCGGGATCCATTCACTCCGATGTGAAGACTGACTTCGCCCAGTAGTAATGCCGAGCAAAACTCACCACTTTAAAAAGACAAACCAGGAAGGAATGGTATTTTTAAGCTCATGGAATAAAACTAAAGAAATATGCAACCTCACCTTCAAGGCCATGGTGGAAATGTATTATAAAGTCCAAAAATAATGCTAAAGCTGAAGTCTTGACGGCACATTCAGTCGTGTGCACAAACAGCTACACACCTCTCACACAGTCATATATTTTCTGATAGCACAAACAGACTGAACTGCCTGAACACGCGCTACACACACACACATATACACAGACTCGTTCCTGCCTGAGTTGTGCCCGAGTTGGCGAGCAGGAGAGGGCGATGCTGGAATGAATGTCACGGATGAGTCAACCCAAAGAAAGACGGCACCACACAGCAACACTGATGGGCTGAGCTGCTTTTATCCGCTGCCTCGTGCCTGGACAGGATGGTCCTCACTGCAGCCCAGGGACACGTGGCTCTGAGAGGCGTCTGAGAGGACAGACATGGGGATTCAGCGGTAGGAAGACTCCACGATTGGAGCTCTTTCACACCCTCGTTCCACTCATTACAGCAGCTAGTGCTGGCCCCCCTCCCCGCCCTGATCCGCCAGTGCCAGGCCGACTTACGTTATCTCCACATCCCCCTCCAGCCCTCCAGAGACGAGCTCTCTTTCACATTCTGATGAGACCAGAGATCACCCACACACTCTTAACTGTACATCCACCCATAATGGAAGGACCCCACGCGCATACAAACTCGGGCCTATGCACACACACTCGCGCACTCGCTGTCATGGTGTGTTAAGCAACACAAGAGCCGTCACGCACAGCCAATGGGCTTATCTGGAGACCTAATTATCATGGCAATGAACAGAGAGGGGATAGAAGAGTGTGAGATAGCGGATTAGAGAAACGGAAAGCTGGAGGAGAGCAGGGATAGTGGAGGGGAAGAAGAAGAGATGGATGTGAGAGCAAAAGGGAGCTTGGGATCATTGAGGACGAGAGAGCATGAAAGGATTAAATGTAGAAGTGAATTGACCATTAACCAAACACCTGCCCTCGAATGCAGACTGGCCAATCATAGCATAGCAACGGCCAGCTACAACCAGGCTCCGACAGCCAACCAGCTGTGCTCCGTATCTTCTCATGTAATTGTTTCAGATTTGTTGTTCCTTTTCCTCTCTCTTTCAGGCTGGTTTTGTGGATTCCAAGCTAGTCATAGTAAACCGTTGTGCCTGTGGCACGTGTACTAGTGATAGATATAGATATACGTTTCTAAAACGTTATAAATACGTAACCTGTGGACAACATTTACTGGCATTAGCACGTCTATGCTATGCTAGCTATTAAACACACACTGAATGTATACACAGGCTGTTTTTTAAATGATTGTAACAGTGAATAAAGACCTACCACGCTTTACAGGAACATTTCACAACAACTTTATTAAATGCTCTTATTAACAAACAAAGCTGTATAAGAATACTAATAAATGAATAAAGCCCACTCACTGGAAAATAATGACAAACTGTGGAATATTATCATTGCAGTTCACATTAACATGAGACAGCAGTGCCATAGGCATGAGGTTCCATTCAGCAGCTCAGTGATCGCAAAGTACTGATTATGGAATTAAAGCCTACAGGACATATGAGCAACATGTCATCAATATTCAGAAATGTTAATATATTGAACAAAAAAAGTCCTATGATCGGGTTATTTAGACTCATTCTGTTTGATTTTTAGACTCTCTTCCTATGTTTCCTGTCTTATCTCCAATATCAACTTTTAAATAAAGGCCAATCAGGTGATGCTCCTGAAACAAGAGCAATAGCATATGACACATAACCTTTAAATGGAGGAAGACATGTCAGCAACAGAGGGCAGGAGGCAAGGCAGGACAGCACAGTGCTGATAGCTGGGTAGAAAGGTGAGGAAGAGCAGCAGTAATGGAGAAAGAGGTAAGGGTAGTGCTGGCAGCAGGTTATCAAGCATGAGGTGTGGAGGGGGAGGACAGCACGAATAGCAGGCTGCAAAGAAAGGAAGAAGGAGAGTATAAGAGTTAGGAGAGGAATTGATGCAGGTGGATGTGGGATGGACAGTAGAGGTGAGTTGTTGAAGGCGAGGATGAAGAGGAGCCTGCAGCGGGAGTGGCGATGAAAATGAAAGACAGGAAGGAAAGAGGACAAGTGGAGGAAAGAAGTACCCGATGAAGGCAGAAATGTCCATTCAATACTCGATCAGATCTGGTGCGAGTGAATCGGCAATGAAGTTTGCATATCAAACAGACATGACGCAGTTTGAACATTCTGCAATACCCCCTCTTTCATCCCCGACTAAGCACAGGTCCGGTTACGTTTGAGAAGCATTGTGATTGCGATGTCAATAGGTAACATTAGCATTGGCTTTGAGTTTTTGCGAAAGCGAACTTTTAAAACTTTTTTTCTCAAGTCATGTTTGAAGACATACGTTCCTGTGAGATCCGAAGTCGGTTAAATCTGTTGTCTTGTCCGTGGTTTTCCTCGTTTTTTCAAATCAGCTGAGATTTGAAAAGAATCCTCAAGTGTGCACCAGGCATTGCCCACTCTTCTTTTGAGTAGTTTCTATGCTTTTAAAATTATTGCATTTTTAATGAAACCTGCTGTAGGAGGCTGTGTGAGAGGTAGCCTGAAGTGAATGTTAGTAACTGCAATCTATTCTAGCTAGAAATAGCTTTGCCACTTAACTGAGCATGGTCCCAGTGGCTCCAAGTGCAATCTTATATTTCTAGTACAGTGAAGTTGTCAGGAAACAAATGCAATTCTATCTAGGGGGCCGTTGTCAATAACCAATATAAAGCATGATAACTAGACCACTGGCACCTACAATTCCCATGTTTTACAATTTACTTTGATGATACAAAACCTCCGGCTTTGTAGTCAGAGAAGAAGTGTTCCAACTGTGACAACCAGCGTCAACGTTGTTTTCTGGTGAATTGCCTGGTGAGGCATATCAAAACGAAATGTAAAATATTCAACACAATTCCGACAGCTGAAGGCAAAGACAGTCTTAAGATCTTCAACACGCGACCTTTTGCCAGATATTAGGCTTTTTTTTTGTGTTGACTTTATTGGAATATGTAGGATAACTGTATTAATAGACCAAATGTGTGGTTCCCCACAGAGAGACTAATTCTCAAGTGATTCAATGTATTGATCTGCTAAAAAATTGTTGCATTTTCCGACCGTGTGTTTTACTCCACTGAATTGCATGGTTGCCTTTGCCCAAGTTGTAAAAATTCAAATAAATCCTCATAAAATGTTTTGTTGCAGTCTGCTTTGATTTTGTCTCGTACATGGGCAATATTGTTGATCGCCATTGTTAATGTTTACTGCTTCAGCAAAAACACAGTCTGTATCCAATCTGGTCTAACTTGTCCCATTAAAAATGTATTAACAGGATATGAGAGCTATGTTTAAAAACACCAAATTGAAACTGCCAGGAAACGCAAGTGTTTTGCAGCATTGTGTTGTTTGTATTTGCATTGTACTATCGCTCTTCTTTGTTAAGATGTATACCTCCAAACAGTTAAAACATACTGTATGTACACTGTTATTTAAGCATATAATCATGCATAAAGCATACTGTGATTCTGTGGATAATGTTTCTGACTTGAGTGTATTCATGTGTGTCCACCCATGTGTGCGTGTGGCCATAACTCATGCCTACGTGTGTGTGTATGCAGGCGTGCGTGCTCATCCACCTGTATGTGTGTGTACTTTCCTCCGCTCAGCTCGGGAGCTAACCGGCGCCGAGAAGACGCCGACCGTCACCGAGGAGACGGACATCGACGCGGATGACGCGAGCCACGTGTCTGCAGCAGAGGAGTTAAACCCCAATAGAGGGGTGACTGATCTGGACGCGACAGCCAAGTCCCCTGATCTGAACCACGCAGAGAGCAAGGTAACTCATCCCGTGTCAATGCATGTGTTGTTGTTTTTACCTCTGCCCAACAGAGGATTCTTTCAAATCTCCGAGTGATTGAACTCAATGCGTGGCACCAACATGGCAGTGCAGTGGCTGTTAACAATGTCTAGAAAGCACTACACGCTAAGAAAGCATCAACAGTGTCTGTGTCTGGTTAAATATTAATTTCAACTGAGCAGATTCTCGTCCCAGCTTTCCTAGCTCGTAGATTAAAATCCTTTCCACTAGTTTGGCGGTGTGATTATGATTGGTAACTGCCAGACGAGCTTAACACAATAGAAAGATTAGAGTTTTTGTATAACATGTTTCAATATGCATATTTTAATAAAAGAGAATAATTGATCATCTTTTGTTGTTTATTAGCAACTCAGGATATTATTTTTGAAAAGTAATGATGACTTAGTTCGCCAAAGTGAGACATATACTGTAGGTGGTTAAGGGAATTGACTGACGATGTGTTAAATTCAATTGATTTAAGTGTTATTTAAATGTGTTGAGGCTGACTTTCCTGCGGCAAATCTTTCTGTCAACATCACCAAACAAGAGCGTAAAAAAAGAAAGGTCCACACAAGGACGGCTATAAAAATGTGTCTGTGCATCACCATCTGGAGTCAGTTCACGTTAAGGCTCGGAAACCTGGCAGGAAATCAAATATCTGCTCTGCAGCTCCAGGTCAGGCTGACCCCTGAGTGTAACAGGATATCCAAAGTTTGCACAAGCTTTCAGATTTACTACTTTCAATATTTTGAGGCTTTGTTATTTACAAGATTACCTTGAGGTCTTTCACTTTGATTTAAATATATGTGCTTGTATCAACCACCAGTCAAATCCAGTTAACACCAAGTCTGTGTTTACGTCTGAGTATAGAAATAGCTCCCACTACTTTGTTTTCTAATCAGAAGCTGTCAGCAGTGCGTTGAGCTCCTACTGCTACGCTAGTCAGTCCGGTTCACGTGTTCGCGTTTGTGTGGCCTAATAGTGTTAGAGATTTGATTCAGCTCAGTCAGACTGCTCTCTGGCCTGTGGAATGCCACCAACAGGAGTTTATCTGCAACCACAGAAACGCTGTCCATCCCGTCTGGAGGTGTGTGAGCGTGGCTGCTGGCTCGGCTTGGCGAAGCCGCGTAGTAGCTGTTGTTTACTGGGATTTATTTATTTAGTATGCAGGCCAGGGGTGTAATTGTGTTTTTGATCGAGGCAGCAGTGGGAGGACGACACGGCGTGGTGAGGGCGCAGAGACGGCGTAGCGTTGTGTTCATTACACGACTCTTTGCCTTGAGACCTTGGGCTCTGCATCAACTTGGCAACAATGTTGTATAATAATTCTATTTATTATGTTTTTCTTTTGTATTACTTTTACTAGTGAGGTAGCGGACAAGGATAGAGGGAGGACCTGGACTGGCCCTTCGTGTTGTTTTGTTCCTTACAGCATTGTATTTTCAGCCTCATTGTTGTTGTTTTTTGCAATCCATTTGAAACATGATTGCACCATTTGAAGATGCTAGACGATCAACACAACATCCACCGTCAACGTGATTCATTATTTTCTCCTATATGAATGAGATTAACGTTGTTATGTAGGTAAAGATCCTGATCTTGGTTAAATATTAGAAAAGTTGAAGCATAGGTCAAGACACTGGCTTTTGAAAGATTTAACCAAATCCACAATCTTTCCCTAACCTTCACACAGTGTGTTAGTCGTCTAACAGTCAAACAACATGCTTGTTGGCTTGTTTGTGAGTGTCTGAAAACCCCTTTGTGACAGCGGATTCGGGGGGCTGCATCTAACCATTTCTTTACATTTCTGAAAAAGACAATGAAGGGCTGCAGTAGCTCTTTAACGAAGGCAGGTGCCTGACCACGCAAGGCTCTAAAGGCGATCACTAGAATCTTGAACTGGATTGTAAATTTGATGTGAAGCCGGTTTGTAGAAATCCAAAGGAGAGTCATGTGAGACCTTTTGGAGGACTTGATCAAAAGCTTGGCAGCAGCATTTAGGACCACCAGGTGAAAATAGAATCGCTTTGGTCATGATGGTAGGAGATAAACACATGAATAGTCATATCCAACTCGGCTGTGGACACATCTGCCAGCACAAACAGCGCAATGTTGTGGTGTGTTTCTGCCACGTTTGCCAGTTACAGAGTTGCCTTTTCCAACTCTTTGTTTGTCAGATGCACCAAAACTGATTGAAAGGAAGTTTTTAGTTTTTCAGTTTTTTTGTGTTCTCCTTCACCTTCCGCTAATCGTGTCAAATGTTCCCTTTTGCAGGAAAAGCTCTGATCTGTAGTTAACTCGGGGTAATTGGGTTGTTCCTGAGGCCATCTCTATTAATGGTGAATAATTAACAGGCAGGCGATTACTGTAGGCAGCACTCCAGAGGGTTTTTTTTCAAGATTTCATCAGGACCCAAATGAGACGGTTACATATGTCACCTTAGGCTCCGAGCTCAGTGAAACATGTCAAGTCACCACATGGAGACTCACCAGAGCAAGGAGTTGAGACATTTTGGGTCCTAACTCAGAGTTACAAAAACCAAGCTATTCAGCTGCTTAACATTCCCTGGGTCGCATTAACGTTTGAGTTATATGACCTTTTTTATTACCGCCCCTGATTGAAAGCAACATGGCGTGAAATCACTGAAACAACGAGCTATCAGCTATGGCCTCTATTCTCAGGTCATCGGAGGGCGTGTG
>NW_022280078.1:1995811-1997714 GCF_004355925.1 Anarrhichthys ocellatus | reverse complement strand
CTCTCTCTCTTTCTTTTTTTTTTTTTTTTTTTTTTTTTTTTCTCTTCTTCTTCTTCTTGTCCCATCATTAGTGTGCCTCAATTGTTTTATACCATCGTAACCTTACATGGACGGATTACCGAGCAGGCCTGCCGGATACAGGGCTAGGGGCCCAAGGGGTCAGGGGTCCTCTGTTTGAAGTGACTGTTAAAAAGTCACAGAGCTCATTTAAAAGAAACGATGTGTTTTTTTCACCAAATTAATCACTTTCCAATAATTTCATTCAAATTGAGTGTGAGAGTAACTTAAAGAGCGGATCAGATGAACATACATAAATGTGAAATTTGTCTTCATACAAATATAAGATGCAACATGTCCATGGAGAAGTTTACAATTAATAATTAAATATAATTTACTTTGTTTTAAATTCAGCTTTTATTCAGCAATATTTTCCCTATAATTCGTAGCAAATGTCATTGTTATTTCCTGGGAACTTCTTTAAAATTATTATGAGATTATTATGAAATTAGAGCAAGTTTCATTTATTTAGTCTATTTCTGCATTTATATCAGATTAGCGGCATTCCGAGACCACAGTATCACTGAGATACAGTAAAATAAGTAAAGCAATTTAAATCAGAAAAGACGATTTTCTCTGCTTAAAAAAAGAGAGCCGACACCTCAGGTGTCCTTTGAAGTCATACTTAGTATAATATCTGTGCAGAGGGGTGTCAGTGAGTCACACAGCCTCTCTTCATAAATACTGAAGTTCAGATGCAGATTTTCAACCTTCACCTGAATATTTTAGGAACAAGTCACTGAAAGAGAAGTGAAAGACTGATTCTTGCTCCTCTGTAGGTAGCTGGGGGGGGCTTTTAAAAGTGATCATGACGGTGCTTGTACAGTGGTGCTTGATTTTAGCATTCAATTACTGGTGAAAAGAAGCAGTAATGATGGTACAGTTTGAGTTGACTCGTGCTTTTTGCTATGCTTCTGCAAAGTGCTGCTGCTTTGCACGTTGTTTACTAATTGCATTCACTCTACACTTTTTGTACTGCCAACTGTTGTTTTCTCTTTTCAATGAACAGTTTGGTTAATTGGATGAATGGGAATGGTACTAATAGTTGGTATGCAAACAGACAACCGACCACTTAACATTCTAGGGATGCACTGCATCACTAGAAAATAGCTTCCAAACATGAGCTCAGTGCACTACAGAGGGTAAGTACCAACGTCTGGATCTCTGAGCCTGTCAGTTAAAGCTCAGGTAGTCATTCCTTTTATCCAGTGAGACTGTAATCCTCCCGAATGATACCTTCACGCATATGATTACTCACCTGGCCTCGGGACAACAGCGTGATGATGACATGAAGGACTTGCGTAGGTGGGAGGTGTAAGGAGGAAGTGGAGTTAAACATGAAATGGTAGAAATCACAGTTTCCCTGTTTGTGGGACTTGAAATTGGATGTGTTGACACACATTACGCAGCCATCAGTCTAGAAATGGTGCCACGGTGCTAAGAAAGTTACCACTAACAAATTAAGCATGGGAGAATTTACAATCTGCTCCAGTGCACATACACTGCAGGCAATGGACTTTCCAGTGAAGGAGGAGACACCTTTTGTCGAATGCATTTGGATATTCATAGATTCTAATGAGGGAGAACAATGTGGAAAACCCATATCAGATAGAAAATAGTGTTCATGGTGTTATATTTATATATTGTAAAACAATGTCAACAAAGTCTCGATTGCCGGTTCTCACATCTAAAAAGGTTGTGAAACCCTCGTCTAGAGTCTCCCTCTATTCTCTATCCCACAGCTAACACTGACATCCACTTTTCTCCCAGCCTTAACTCGCAACCTGTTTGACACACACACACACACGCACGCACGCGCACACACACACACACACACACACACACA
>NW_022280078.1:1957392-1985811 GCF_004355925.1 Anarrhichthys ocellatus | reverse complement strand
TATATATATATATATATATATATATATATATATATATGTATATGTATGTATATATATATATATATGTATGTATATATAATGTTGGAGAGCCAAGGTCCACGTTTTCCCTGCTGGGGTCACTTCTCTTGATAACCCTGCAGTCTGATGATTTGATTTCTGAGCAAGTGTCTGTGTGTGTATGTGTAGACTTGTAAAGTTGTGGAAAAAACCTACGGCTGCCAACCAACGAGGAGTCACAAGGCCAGTAGCCAAAGAAATCATGTCATTGTACAGACTGTAGCATTTTAGAATTGAAGCATTCCGCATCGACTGGTGTTTCAATCCACGTCTGCTTTCACACATGCATATCTGGTGATGTTATGGTATGTTAAAACAAATTAGAATCATCCTGGCCATTGTTTTTAATCAATGTCAACCCAAATGTTTCATGGGGCTGATTTAAAAGGGTGATTCACCGGCTCCAAAAAAAATCAGACTCACTTTTACTTCCATGTTCTGCGTTGTTTCTCCCCTCTCTCTTTCTCACTCGACGCCTCCATCGCTTGACTTTTCCCTCCATTATCCCGCAGTTTGTGCGGACATTCAATATCTTTTGCCAGGAATGCATTCAGTGCAGTTTCTCATGGAAGATTCATGCAATCATGTGCAACTCCATTTTCCTCTACTGAAACTCAGAGTTCTACACATCCTTAAAACAGCTGTTACACGCTATGATACATAGCAGCCGTTAAAGGTAACACAACATGTAGAGTTTAAGACCCTTGACGACAGAGTTACAAACTTCAAGGCATGCAAATAAGATCAGCAGGTTATCTCTGTAGTCAAAGACTATATGAAAAAATGATGTGATCAAGGACTGTATACTCTGTTCAGTCAAAGATCCATTCATAAAACTTGCTATGTGGAAAATATTGTAAAAACAAACAAAAAGTAGGATATCTTCTCAGCAAAAAATGATGTCAGAAGACTGTAAAGTAACAAAAACCGAATTGTATCCAATTCAAAAAGGTCTTTCCCATTACCGTCAATACAAACAGTGTAAAATTGAAGATGGCGCAGAACAAATGTCTCGCTCATCCGATGATGTATAAATTAAATCATTATTTTAATAACTAGTGTTGCAGCTGTGTAGCTTACGGCCACCAATAGCAGCACCAATGCTCCACTGCAGAGCAGCACCACAGACGTTAACCAGGGATACATTTCTATCATTTTGTACAGAGAAGACCTCTCTCTGTCAGAGTATAGTGTGTTTTGTTACTTTACAGCCCCCTGAAATCGTTTTTTTTCCCAGACTGCGTAGAAGATATCCTGCTCTCCGATGAGTTTGTATTTTATGAGCTGGATCAATGCTTATTAAACCTCCAAATGCTAGCTTACCCCGACTAAACCCAGAGTAGGATCACCCATCCACCCCCCCCCCCACCCCCCTCCGGCCAAGCCCGCACATTGGTTTTGCTGATCACAGTCCTGATCCACAGGGCCCACAGCTCTGTTTGTTTCTCTACTCCAGCAGCTAGTTAATTGGATTCACCTGGCGTTCCTGCTCAGTCATTTATTATGAACCTAGAACCAAGACAAACAGGGCCCCGAGTGCTGAGCACAACCACCATGAACCACGGCTCTTATTAAAATTAACGAGGCAACCGTCGGCTGAGCAAACAGGAATGGCATTTAGAATACCTTAATTGCGGTGAAATAGTAACAAAGGCAGCTGAGATAGTATGAGGCCACCGAAATCCTCAAATTTGCCGTACAGGTGCAGATATTCATTAACCAGCTGTGTGAGTCTAGCCTCCAGGCTGTGCATTTAAATAAGAGGAAATGGAAAACCTTATTTATAAAAGGTCACACAACTGCCCATGATATTTTTTTGTCAGCAGCACATTGCTAGAATACCACTGTTCGAAG
This sequence comes from Anarrhichthys ocellatus, assembly GCF_004355925.1. Lineage (NCBI taxonomy): Eukaryota > Metazoa > Chordata > Actinopteri > Perciformes > Anarhichadidae > Anarrhichthys > Anarrhichthys ocellatus. Next base: position 1,983,900 of record NW_022280078.1, on the reverse strand, counting down.
TATTTAAAGATCCACCCCACAACATTAGGAAAACTAAGGTTCTTCATCTGATCCATTGTTAATATCAAAATATTGATCATAGCTTCTTTTAGTAAGGTGGTTATATTTCAATGCGTGTAAGCATCCTTACTGGGTTAGAAAATCCCTGCAATAACTCTGGAAAGCTCTCCCTGCACGTCTGACTTTCTCCCACGTTCAACATAATTAATGATGAGGGCTGTGTCAAAACTTAATGCAAACATATTCACAAGAGCCTCCACTGCCTTTACTACTATATACTGACTGTTGCTGTTGATAGTATGGTCTAATATTGCATGCAGAGCTACAATAGAGTGATCTCTTTATTCTTGAGAGCCCTTGACAAAGTTATAAATCTGTAGCTGAGGCTGTCAGCAGTGAAAGACGCCAGACCCCGTCTAACCTTTTGGTGTTTTAGTGCCTGTGTGTGTGTCTGTCTTTCTGTCTGTGTGTCTGTGTGTGGGAGGGGACAGTCTGTTTGACAGATAGAAAGCAGCTTGTACAATCACAGCTGGAGACTGAGAAATAGAGACTTCCTTCCCATGTCATCTATCTTCTGTCTCACTTTTACCTTTCTCTTTTAAACCCCTTTTTTTCTTCTTCCCTGGCTTCTTCCTCGCCTCTTTCTGTCCCTCAATGAGTATAAGAAGAGGCTGAGCGATAAAGGAAGACTCCAGCTGCCTACTAAGAGCCTGCATTAGCAAGAGCATGTGTAGGAATTAGATGGTAATAGCGAGCGTTTCCCTCCGGCAGCCCAGACTCGAGTAGTCATCAAGGGGAATTTCGGCGGTTGGCCGTTTTTTCCTCCATCCCCTCTGACTGCCCCACTCAGCTTAAATATTCTATGCTGCTGTCTTCCGTAATTGGCTTTGACTGCGGTAAACAAGTTTCGAGGCTAAAACAGTGTTTGAATATGCAAAGTCTTCGCTCAACAAACTGCTTTCTGTGTGTGTTTGTGAGAGTGTGTGTGCATCTTTGCACTCGTATTCCTACATAAGCTTTCGTAATAGATTCAATGCTCGTCTCTCAGAATGAATATTGTTCACTGTGGATCAGTGTCACTGTCATCCCATCCGTCATCTAACTTAATTCACCCAGTCATCTGTCCTATAAATCAATCTGCAGGTTAACCAACGTTGAGCAATGATTGATCTCATCGCAGGCATTTTTTTCATCTGACTCGTCCGCAACCCTTTCTAGCTCAGTCATTTTTTAAGGAGGCACTCCAGGTATTATGTAGTTCCTGATAATAATTTGACATCCAATCTTCATAGCTTGTTTGGGGCCGTTTTATTTCTTTAACTGACAGTGATTGGCTTAAGGGGATGCTAACATTACAGATGACATGTTATATTAAAAAAAATCAGTTTTAAGTGAAATATAGTATTTTTTTTCGGGGATAGCGTTGTGGATGACTGCTCAAATGTATCTTAGAATTGGATTTCTTTTCCACCTGCGTTGTATCGTATTCTGCTGCCGCTGACAGTCTGTTTAAGTCTTGTCTTCTTTTTCATTTTCTCTATAATTGCTTGAAAGCCGAACATGTCATTATTTTTTCCTCTCTGTTAGTTTGACGGCTGAATCGTCTTCCGCTCGCCCATTGTGCCCCGTTTGCCTGACGACACTCGCTGTTCCAAAGCTGAAGCAGCCATCTTGTTTTACATCCTTTACTCAGCAGGCCGAGTGTCGCTTCAGGTGTCTGCAAGTCGCTTCTATGATGAAAAAAAAAAAAGTGAATAATGTGTCTGTTTTTAAAGCAGCACTTTATGTGATCTGACAAGTCCGACTAATATACTTCTATCGCAAACACACACAATCTTCTGCCTTGCTATTCATTATGTGATGGCACCAAACAACCTGTCAACTTGGATAATTACCTCTCATTAACCGGCTCAGACAGGCCATCATTCACGTTCCTCTCGTGGTACGTGTATGTGTGTGTGTGCAGGCATCAGTGTGTGTGTGTCACCAGAAGGTTCGACAGATGGCGTGTTTTGGCATGGATCCCTCAAGGCGGGTTAAGGTTCAATTCAATCAGGTGTTTTGCTGGCCATCATTTGGGCGTCGTGACTCCAGTCACTTTGAAGCACCTTGTGTTCGCCCATTAGTGGTGTGACAAAGCTTGGATTCTGTCAGCAACCTAATTGTTCAACCTTGGCAGCCATGAAACTGTTTGCAAAAAAACGCTCGACTTCCAGCAGTTGCTGTGGATCTGAGGAAGTAGAGGTGACACTAGCAGACAACAAAGCAAGCCATGCACATTTCCTTTGCTCCACGTGTCAAGTATATGTTTAATTGTTTCTGCTATTCAATAGCAAAAAACTTTGACAGCAAAAAGCCAGGTGTAAATGCTTCGGATAAACATCAAAGAGTTTGAAATCCCGTTGCCCAAAACCACCCCGGACAGAGGTTAGAGACGCATTCCAGCCAGATGTTGAAAAGGTTTGAACACATCCATCTCTCCAAGACTGGATGTAACTGTGGCAGTATTTTATCTCTGTCAATATGTTAAGCTTTTCATATAGAAGATGGCCTCTCAATTTAGCCAGTCACATGATCGAAGGCATTGGCTCATAAGAGCAGCAATTCATTGTTGTGATCCCTCACTGGCTTCCAAACATAGGACGACGGGGCGAACAGATGCACCTCCTCCAAGGTTCTTAGCAGTTTACTTTTTCTTTTTTTTAACCTTCTTTCGGCGCTCTAATTGTATTTTCATATCCACTGAACAATCGCAATTATCGGACTGTCCACTTCGGAGCAACGCGGTGGTTCTTCCCCACTTCCAGTTGTTGCTAGCTTGGATTTCATAATGACCCTCAAATACCCCAAAAAGATGCTGATGCTTTATTTTAGCTGTAGTGTGTTTAAGGCACCTTATCTGCACAACAAAAAAAAGTATTTTGAACTGGTTGAATGATGTAGGGAGCTCAGCGTGTGACTGTTTACTAGAGCCTTGAAACAATTAGGATGCTTGATAGCGCTGGATGGAGGAGATCGGAGTCCCAGAGCTCATTATTGTTGGAGTGAAGCGTCTCAGCGCTACTGATCGACATTCTCAGCGCTGCTCATACCACGCTGGGGCAACTAATCAGCAGCTCTGCATTTTAAATTCAGATTCTTGTTTTGATGACTTGTCCTCTAAGGCATTATATTGATACTACTGCATGTCTGGATTATATTTACTTATTCATTAGTGCTTTCCTCTTCTTTTTTTCTCTGTGTATTTTCATCCTTTTTAGATTAGCTGATGATAGTAGTTTTTATTGTTTTAGTTAACTTACTTAAAATCAAGAGTTTCTCAAATATATCTAGAAAATGAAGTAAAGTAAAACAAAATATTGGATTCATTTTTTAGCACTACTCATTGTTGTGCAATAATCTTTCAGAATAAGCTTCTGCTAAACCATTCAGTGTTTTACTTAATGGTCCAAAAATTGTTCTTTTAGGCTATATGTTAAATATTTGAATAACTCTCAGTCACTAAATATTGACTTCATCTCACTCTCTCTCCGTCCTCTCCCTGGTTCCAGGCTTCAGAGGAGGTCTCTCTGCTGTTGGCCAGCCCCAGGATGCTGCTCCCTCCATCAAGCACGCTGCCACCAGGTGCCCCCCTGTCTGTCCACCACCAGATCCAGCTGCTCCAACAGCAGCTCCAGCAGCAACAACAGCAGACACAAGTGGCCGTAGCACAGGTACATCTCCCACAACTTACTGTTTTTGCCTACTACTTATACTCTAAAAGTTTTTATGGAGTCACTTCGTCACTCTCACCAAAACTTGTTCTTTTCTATTTTAGTATTGCATAGCAGCATCCAAATGATAATACAAGATGAGGACATGCAGTATATCTAATATATAAAGATAAACAAATGCATCTCATGATGTGCACTTTAGTGAGCCGGAGGTGTAATTTCATTATGAAGCTTGGAGGATGTAAATGAAGACTTAACAAATAGTTGAGGCAACAGAGAAATGGTACATATAAGTAACACGCTCGCTCTTATACTTGATTGTTGCATTGTATTGAATATAGCAACAACCCACTTAAATACAGGCATTGTAGGATCTGCCTTCTTCTGGGTGAGTTGTAGTTTGTTTTTTTTCAATACAGAACATTTCATTTCAAAGAAGAAACAAATGCCATGTGCATACAAACCCGTGCTCTTAAGGGGTTGGTCAGAAACAGAAGGCCTTTAATAAGTAAGGAAAATACACCAATATGTATTGGCCCATTTGCCTTTCTCAGGGTGTCAACTAACTCTAATTTATTAGCAGTCTAATTCCACAAACCTATGTTAACGTGAACACAGTACATGCTGGCACACATTTACAGAAACTGTGCCTGACAATTTTAAGGTTAGGGTTTATATTTAGCTCAATCTAATCATCTTTTGTCTATACCCACTTATACAGCATACAGGGTTCATTTTAATAAAATGTATTCTAATACAATTACTTAGTAGCTTGTAAAAATAGTCAGTAACCTAATCCAATGTAATTGATTAACTTCTGTTACCTTTGGATTACGTCAATACAAAATATGCAAATAAAAACAACAGAATAGCAAAAGGCTAAATGTTCGCCATTATTTTTTACGTAAAAAAGAAAAGGGCGAAACATCACAGTACAGTTTAGTCATCATCCAAGGACTCAGATCTTTTGGCGCTTTAGTGTGTCCGGATTTTAACTTGGAGTATCCAGTAACCATAATATTTAAATTAAGTTCTATGCAAATTTAGTTACAAACCGTCGTTTCACGCTGGGAAGCAACTTGGCAAAAAAAATGAAATGAAATCTTGTATTAAATATGGAAACCAGCCTTTGCTGACCACACTGCCTGAGGAAGAGAAACGTGTGATCAGTTGGAAACACTCCAGGAGCATTGACAGAGTGGAGGAGATCAACACCTGTCCAATCTGGGTTTTAAAAGAGAACTTCGAATCGAGTGCACACAGCGTCAGACATCAATCACACAGCTTGAGTGGCTGCAGTGGGAGAAGTAACTAGTGACATCGATGGCTTCAGGCTTATGAGCTGGATCAAAACAGACACACACACACACACACACACATATACGGTACATGCAGTTTGTCAGCCTGCTTGCAAAAGGCCTCGAGACTTGAAACTGCAATTTCACAACTCGACACACCGTCTTCCTCACGCATGCACACTCACACAAACACACTCCTGAGTCCTGGCCCAGAAGTGTCTCAGACGGTTAAATGCTGATGTCTCGTATAGCTCCCAGAGACGGATACAGGGGGTCCTCGTGATTCAACTGCCTTTTCACACCGAGCATAGCTGGTCACTTGTCATACCCTGAACAACGGACAGACTGCTGCTATGACTGACGCATTGGGATTGTGTGTGCCCAGACACGAATGCCATTAATGATACCTCGATGGAGCCAGAGGTCACTTCCCGCTCGCACAGACTCTGGCGTAGACGCTTTTTTTTTTTTTTTTTAAATGATTAAAAAAAATTTGGCAGGTGAAAGGCAATATTTTACCTAATGTGGAATATTTCAAATGAGTATGAGCCACCCAATACGTGACCATGACTCTTTTGCCATTCAGCAAGGTGTCCCAGGTGGTCCTGATTTGACTGAGCCGCTGTAACTGTAACCACTCAGCATCTGTGGTTCCCAACCTGGGGGTCATAAGATGAATGTAAAAGGTCGAAAGATAAATAATGTTATAGGAATCTTTGCTTTTTTCGTGTGAAATGCTCGATAGTTCTACCTCTTCTGTCCACTAACATGTATTCAAATGAAAAGAATCTGAGAAGTTAAGAGTCCAGATTTGAACCAGCAGTTCTTAAAGACCAGCTGTTTATTAGCAGCAAGAAGGAAACTGTTACTAAACCAAACCAAACTTCCTTCTAACCAGAGGGAGGAGGGTTTACTCCACCACTGAAGGTCAAACAGAAGACAGTAAAGAGATGAGTTCTGCCCAAATAATAATTATAATAGTAATTATACATTTTATTTGTAAAAACCTTTTCTGGATTCAGAGTGCCAAATGCACATTGTGGGTGAAGACATCGAGGAAGAGAGGGATTACTTGGCTGTCACGCTGGTAAAATGCGTGTGCGCACATTTGTAGTTGTGTGTGTTTTGTGTTATGATGAAGACTTTGTTTTCCGCTCAAAACAAAAAAGCTTTCCCTGGTGTCGTTGCCTCAGTTTCACACCAGACTATAAAATGCCGTTGTTCTGTTTTCACATTTCTCTGTTCAAGTAAATATTTCACAGGATAGAAAAAGTGTCCAACTTAGTTTCAGAACGCCTGGCCCCCCCCACTGATTCTACAGAGTTGTCAGGTTTGAGTGCAGCTCCGCCACAATAATGTTGTTGTACAATGTTAACGCGACGACACACACCAACGATGAACAAAGACTTGCAGCCGAGAAAGCATTAGTCTCATTGAGTGGCCTTCACCCTGTTTATGATACGAGTTATGGTCAGCCTTTTTTCAGCAACAGTCATTTCATTGATTTACATTCTGAAATGTCTCTTATATCGTGTTGTTTTTATTTTCAGTGGCAAAATTTGCATATTTCACTGTTTACGGATGTGTTATAGACTAAACGAATAATAGATTAATCATGAGTAAAATCAGCAGATTAATCGATGATGATAACAATCTTTAATTGACGCCTTATTTTCCTTCAGCTTTCTTTGAAAGCAGCTGACTTTCAAAGCAATGTTGCAGTACGGCAGCGTTTTTTTGTCGTCCCAGCTTAATGTGGAAGAAATGACTTCAAAGAGGGGATTATTTTCACCGTTGCCCTCTGTGCTGATGAAAGTGTGACTCTGTGTGCCCGACCAGGAAACTTACTGGGAAAATGTTCTTGATTTTGAACTCTGCTGCAGACTCTGAGCAGAGGTCACAGTAGATGGAGGTAAATTAGCGAGCTGGCCGACGCTAATCACGGCTCACTCGGGGAAGAGTGGAAGTGGAGATGTTTAATGAAGTTAGGAAAATGAGGGAACACATGGACGATCTGTTTCGAGAGGAAGTTCGCTCTGCAGATGCTGCTCTGTCACTGCTTAATGAAATGTGCCCCCCTCTCTCCGTCCCATCCAGCTTTCTTACCGATCTTTCCTTCAGTCCTTCCTCGCTGCATTTCCTCCCTTTCGTTCCTGACTTCCTTCTCCTGCTTTTGTTTGTTCCACACCTCTGCTTCCTCCCGTCTCCTTTCCATCAGTTATTTTGAACCTGTTATTTTCCCCTGCCACCTCCACCTTCCTTCCCTCTCTTTTTATTCATTGGTCTCTCTCTCTCATTTCTCCTTCCACATCTTATTTCTTCGCTCAAAGACATCTACCTTCCGTCCTCCCACACTGTCGCTTTGGACTTTTCTGGTTCTCTCTCACTTCATCAATTGCACTCTCGCTGTCTTATGCACAGAAGTGCAAGTGCATTTCTAATGCTTTCCTTATCGTTGCACCACTAAAATGATCTTTCCGTTTTTTTTCCCCTACAAAAATGATAAATAAAGACCAACAAGCATTGGAGGGGTTTCAAACAGTTCCAAATCAAAGAGGCCCGGCGTGGGCAGGGAATGCGATGATGGTAATCCTGTGTGAAGAGTACATCCTCGCCAACCAATACCGTGGAGCCACGACGCACAACCGACGGTCCTAATCCCTTTATGCTACCAGTGGGAGAGACAATTCTTTTCAATCTCGTCTGAAAGGGAAACTATCATTTCATTTATCATCCGTTTGTTTTTATGACATCTGCATTTTTAGATTAGGAGTTAAATCTCGAGGTCTTATCGCTGTATGTAGTGCCACGTGCTCTTTGCCACAGTGGTTCTGCAGAGGATTGTCCAGTCTGTGTGGCACTTATTCGAAACCCTAAACAGCAAACACACAGTGAGAGCGAGAATCCACTGGATGTTGGTTGAATCACAGGGAGCCAACTGCAAGAACTGTACGAAATATATTTAGTATGCTACTGTATGTTGAAATCAGTTAAACAGAGACACGTTTTCCATTTTAGGAAGAGAGAATATCAAACAGTGGTGAGAGGAGGAGTCGGGAAGATGAAAATTGTCCTCGGGCGCTGTTCTGTTCTGTTTCGAACAAAGAAAGCACTAAAAAGAAGAGCGATGCTGCTTCCTAATTAGAGCTTGAATCAGTCACTTCAGTTGCTTGAAGCTCCATCAATTTCACGATGCTCGGATAAGATGGCAGAAAGCATTGGGCAAGACAATAATACATATAACAAAGACAAATGAATACAAACAAAAATACATAATACGGTATAAATAACACTGATTTAGTTTTAACCACAACCATGGTCGTTAAACATGAAAACAAAGCTCCTCTAACCTTAAAGTGGTCAGAGCATCAGATCAGACAACACGTCTATGTGTAATTCTGGCCAAACTATGTATGTTGTCATTTGATTTATGGATCAAACTGTTAAACTCAAGGTCAAGGGTCTCCCAAAGACGAGCCTAATGAAAATGCTTATTAAATATTGTATTCATTTATGAATGAAGTGATCAGGTGGAGCCATAAAAAGGCAATGAGATGGAGACACACATGGCCAGATGAACAGACGCGCTACCGGACCAAAGGAAACGGAGAGATAACATATTTAATAATTTACGGCTTATCATTTCTCATCTTATCAATTTTTCATTCCATTTTTATATTTTATCTGTTGGACCAGCCTCTTGTTTCCTCAGAAAAACTGGGTCTGTACATTTGCACCATGCAACCAAATGTAACCTCGTGTGGACGCAACGTCGTTCTGTTTTTGATCAGATATTCATACGACAAAGCCGAGGTCTGACTTTTTAAAAGAAAAGTTTTATCCTAGCTTTTTCTTTCCCCTTTCTTTTTGCTTGTCTTGCTTTGTTCACTACTGTTTATGCATGAGATTGTTCAGAGTCCTTTCACCAGCCATTGCAGCTCAGTGAGAGACATTCAGACATGGACAGCATCAGAACAAATGTGACACTTGCTCCCAAGGCCTCAGTGTGAACCGTGTGGGAGTGGCTGGTGCTCCATTAGAGGTGTCAGCAGGGCAGCATAATGTCAACGTCAAGCTGCACTCTTCCTTCGCTCAAGATGGGGTCCTGTCAGCTGTAAATCACACCGCCAAAGTCAGCATCAGGGCGTCGGCCTTTACAAATGAGTTCTGCAGAGGCAGCTTGGCCGCGGCACAATCTGAAATCACTGCTATTTGTTGGCAAGTACAAGGATAATGGAAGTAGATGAGCGTCTACTTGTTTTTCTGCCGGAGGAGTGGATGTGAGATGGAGGCCTTGGGACAGACGCTGTGGATTTTAGACACTAATAATCTAATGTAAATCAGAATCATGTGAGAATGAAATACATACATGCCACAACCAAAAAAGGTCAATTTGAAGACGTGATTTGTTGTCTATACACTGCCTGCACAATTATTAGGCAAGTCGTATTTTTGAGGATTCTTTTATTATTGAACAACTACAGAGCTCTCGGCCAATCTAACATGTTAATAAACCTCAAACCTCAATATTTAAGAAAGTAAAAGTGAGGTTTGGGCTTTCTTAGGAGAATATCTATGTGTGCACAATTATTATGCAACTAAATGAAAAACCAAAATTCTCCCATCTCACGTTTATTTTCATCTGTTGAAGTGAGAATAATAAACAAACAACTCAACATTTACAAATAAACATTTCTGACATTTCAAATAAAAAAATCAGTGACCAATATAGCCTTCTTTTCAAAGACAGTAATAAGCCTTCCATTCATGGATTCTGTCACTTTCTTGATCTGTTGACGATCAACCACAGCCTCCCAGACACTCCCAGACAATCTCCTGTTTAAGAAGGGCCCACAAGTTCTCAACAGGGTTTAGGTGAGGTGAGGAAGGGGGCCATGTCATTCTTTCATCTTTAAGGCCTTTACTGGCTATAGCCACGCGCTGGAGTACTTCCAAGCATGCGATGGAGCATTGTCCTGCATAAAAATCATGGTCTTCTTGAAAGATGCAGACTTTTTCCTGGACCACTGCTTGAAGAAAGTGTCTTCTAAAAACTGGCAGTAGGTTTGGGAGTTGATTTTGAGTCCATCTTCAACCCGAAAAGGTCCAACTAGCTCATCTTTAATAACACCAGCTAGTTGGACCTTTTCGGGTTGAAGATGAAGGGAAACAGTCCGCCTCTCTGAACAGTGTCTGGGAGGCTGTGGTTGATCGTCAACAGATCAAGAAAGTGACAGAATCCATGAATGGAAGGCTTCTTACTGTTATTGAAAATAAGGGTGGCTAACAATATTTTAAAAAATACAACTTGCCTAATAATTGTGTATATAAGTCTGTGTGTGTGTGTGTGTGTGTATGTTTATTAATGTTAGTACGAATATCATAGACATCATTATGCTACAAAATCAGGTACTGAACGCAGAATCACCCAACAGGCTCAGCAATACCATGGGAGATATTGATAGAAATATGTGCTAAACAAGACAACAGTGTGCTACATTACTAGATACAGTACGAACTGGAACAACAACACAGTCTATTAGTTAAAGACAAAGTAAAACATCTGGAGTCACAACCTCATCTCTGCATTTGTAATAGATTTTCAGACGGCTCATGAAACACTGAAGGACTTTCTGAGGCATTTTCCGCAGTGTTTCAAATCTCTATTACAGTTTGTCTTGTAGTTTTTTTCCCCTTCACGTGTGTCCCCGCTGACGTCAAGAGCCAAGCTATCCACGCTGCCCCGGTTACCACATCAAACTGAAATGAGAAACCAGGGAGTCATTACAAGTTTCAATGACTTTTACCTCCACACGGGACCCCGTGATTCACGGCGCTCTGCAAATACTATACTGCTCTTGTCAGCCCTTCACACCAGCTGCCTTCCTAGATATTTTATGGCCACCGCTGACGCACTCTGATTAGGCTATTTATATGTTCACAACAGAGTAGAAATGGTTTACTGACAAGAAGCCATTAGAGAAAGAAGAAAACTTCCCAATGTCAGCAGTAAGTAGCACTTCAAGATTCTGACTTTTCAACATGCACGTGGTGTCGGTGGATAAAAGCACGTTTTTGACATTCTCTCCTTCAGCGCCTCTTCGCCTGTTACACCACCGACATTTGAAGTCCTGCTGGACTACGTTCAAATTCCAGGCTTGAGCTTCATCAGAGTAGTGAGAGCCGCGCAGCCTCTCTTGTCAGAAAGTCATTAGCAAGTGGGCTCCTTCAACACACTGGGCTCCTTCTGAACCATTCTGTCCATTTGAAACCTTGAACATTTCTTCTCTCAAATTGTTGAAAGCAATTATGTGCTCAGGTTTAGAGGTGGCTGAGTCGGGTGAGGCGGGGGCCACTAACATTTGATTTGCAGAGTACCGGTACTTTGAAGTAAAAAGGGGACTCATCGCTGCTACAAAAGCGTGTGTGTGGACGTGTGTGCGCTATAATAAATGATTCAGAATGTTACGGCAGTCTTAGCCTTCAGTCTGAAATTGAAATAGAGTCTCTGATTTAATCTTGCAGACTGCAGCAGACTGTGGCACTAAGGTTACACAAGGATCAGAGCAGCCACCGGAGCAATGCTGCGCCTGTAATAAAAGATGTAATGGACGGATATAAAGCCACAGAAATAACAAAGATCTAAAACATATCAATCATGTCTTTTTCATTACCTCGGAGACAGTCAAGAGTGTGTGTGTGTTTGCTTTTATCTCAGTGTACATAGACAGAGATTAAATACTAGACAGCCACAACTAAAGATAACTTTAATTATCAGTTAGTTAGCTGATTATTTTCTTGATTAATTGACTGCTAATTCTTTCTATTAATTATCGGAAAATAATGAAAAATGCCCACCATGGGGACATAAGTCCAAAAGTCAACATCTAGAGATGTAAATTCTACAATGATGAGCAGAATACACTCAGCCCAAAGACACCAGTCAGGTACCAGTGAATGTTTGAAAAGTGACTCAAACGACAAAGTTAAATCTTGATTTTATTGATGCATGAAAGACGGGCGTGTAACAAAAAGACACTTCGTAAATACATTTTAAAAAGCGTACACTTGCACACACATTATTCACAAAAAAACATCTTCACAGTTAAAAATACAAGAGCTGTGAAACAAATGAATGGTTGTGATGAATATGCTTAACACTTGAGAATAACTATCGTGTTCCTAATGGCCTGCCGAATACTTGATAATTCATTAATTATCAAAATAGTCAGTCATAAATATTCAGCACTTTTCAAAGTGCACACATGGTCAAACCAGGAAGATCAGGCGTTTCTACGTCTAGATGTCCCTCGTCAGCTGGTCAGTATCGTTACTTTAAACTGCTTCGACTCGCTGCTTCACATGAAACGTGTCCAGCTATGGATCATCGAACTTCAGCCCCGTGCACAACCTGCAGCTCTGCTCATGAGGTTTTTCCTGAGCAGATTGTCACTGATTGATCCGTTCGCCTCTGACTGGAACAACACTTTTCGTTTTTTCTTCAAGTGTTGCTTTAATTTATTACCACGCAGTCAAAATACAGTGTGATTGATCAATAACTGCGTACTAATTTACTACGCTAAATCAATGTGGATGTTTCTCCCATATCTGAGATGCTTCTTCTTCTTAGCAGCAACATCAAGGCATCGTTTTTTTCATGTGTGCTAAAATTCAGCCTTTTTGGTCAGACAGTGTTGTTATCATCTCCGAAGTCATCACCTCTAATCTAGAAGCAGATTCTTTACTTCGTCTTTCTCCCGGCCTGAGAGGCTGTATGTGGCTGAATGACTCAGCACCTTATATTTAGAAAAGATTGAATTTGCTTTGGGGAAGAATCTGTTAAAATAATTTAACAACCTTTTAAAGCTGACTTAAAATGTACAATTATTATTATGCAACACACCAGGAAGTGGCGACTCAGAATGATAATGTATAAGTGTCCAAATATCATCGAGCTGCTCACCATACAGTACCTTTTTGATGAAAAATGTCAGCTCAACAGAAGCTTGGTGGACACAGAAGCCTTTTACAGTGCGTTGGTTGGTGTTTTCTTTGCTCAAATATTTGAAGCACTCAGTCCTGATTTCACTGACAAAGCAAATTATACTTGAAGGGTCAACACAGTTTGAGCCTTCAAGTGGAGCGGTGCGTCTGTGGAATCCAGATAAGAGTTTGAAGTAGTGCTGATTTTGTAAGTATTGACCTGGAGAAAATGCTTGTTGACACCGCACTGAGCATCTGTTCCTATCTCCTTCCTCCCTCCTCTTCTTATCTGTCCATCTCGACTCACCTCCTCCTGTGCAGGTCCACCTGTTGAAGGACCAGCTGACTGCGGAGGCCACGGCGCGGCTGGAGGCCCAGGCCCGAGTCCACCAGCTGCTGCTGCAGAACAAAGACCTGCTGCAGCACATCTCCCTACTGGTGAAACAGATTCAGGAGCTGGAGCTCAAGATGTCTGGACCAAACTCCAGTAAGAGACTTATACGCACATACAGTACATACTGCATGCTGGAGTTTATATCAACGAGTGCACGCTTGCTGCAACATCTCATCCCTTCCATCTCTTTTAGCTATTCTGATCTCATTTTGATCCAGTATAGTAAAGAGACAGGTGAGCAGGAAGATATCCATTGAAAACATGAATACAATATATATGATATTACGGCCATTATATGCAAATTATATGTAAAAATGCAATCGTAATTGATTCTTTGTTAAATCTTATTTACTAGAATAACTTAGATAGCACACACCTCTTCCAATACAGCGCTGTCCTCTCAATGAGTTATTTAAACAGTAGAAATGTATTCTTCATATAATTCATATGATATCGACAAGATATAAGTAAATACTTGAGAAAGTAACAAAACATTATTTGAAAGATTATTTCTTTCTCGGAATGTTTAAAAGTCATTTAACAAACTCCTGGAAGTGCAACTGAAATAAACCGATTGGTCGAATTCACCACGAATGGATTACAGACGCAGATGGCCCCATGAATTGCTATCTGCCCCGTCTCAAGGTCCATTTCACCAAAGACACGGCACTAATGATAATACAGCAGGGTCCGCACAGTGCTGGTTCCGGTTCCCGGGCCTCCCTTCCTTCCTGCGAGAGGCAATCTGCTATCGTATCGGCCAACATTTCAGAAAGTCAGTGGGGAAAATATTGTCTATTTGCCACCTCTGCACCTTGGACATTTTTTTGAAAAGACCTCATTTCGCACAAGGTTAGGAAAACTGTGATATGGACGCAAAATATACGATGAAATCTCAAAATATTCATCATGAAATGCATCCAACATTTTCGATGCAATAGAACTTTCTCACGACGTCAAGCACAGAAATGCATCAATTACGGGTGCATTTCAGCTGTAGTGTGTCAGTTTAAGAGTTGGCTCAGCATTGTTATTGACCTACCTTCAATGGAATGGAGTGTTTTTACAGCATACATCTGATAAGCCATGAAACACATGAATCTGTTACTCGAGCATGACTTCCTGGATCATATTTGATTTTCTCACCGGTACCTTAAACAACACGCCCCCAAACAAGCTCTGCCCCCTGAGTTGTTATAACACAGGGCTGCTTTCGGTTGAATCCCCACCTGTTTGTAATGCATCTTTTAATTTGCTTTTCTCGCTCACTCACCGTTCGACCTGAACATTGCCTTTCACGCTCCATGTGTGTCTGATAAAACAGAGCCGCAGACTTTAGATTTCCGTCTTACAACAGAGAGGAAACAGATTATACCTAAGGGGCGGTTCCAGAAGTTTCTGTGGATATTTTTATAGCTGCTGTTGCTGCTTTTTGAGATCACTGCTATGAATCCAAACTGACATGAAGGAGCCAACTACACACGTCTTTTAATCTTTAATGCTTATTAAGGGTTAGTATTAAAAGTATTCCTTTAATGTGTCCTCTCAGTTTTTGAGCTGCAGGTCTGTTCTCCGTTTCCATAAAGAAGGAAACAAAGCGTGTTTCAGTGAGCAGCCCTGACGATGATGAAATGCTTTGAAACATGTTTTCTTTTTTTCTTGCTTACCCAATACAAAACTGATTCATTGGTAACTGAGTGATTGATTTTGTTAGAGTTTTTAGGGGCCGGTTTCCACCACAATTCGCAGATATCTGTATCACATTATTCTTCTGCCATGATCCAGCAGGAGGGGTGACGGCAGATGAATTTAAATCGAGGCAAAGTGGAACTTTTGAATGTTGTATGAAATATGACGTGTCCTTTATTCCTTGGCTCTCCCTCCCTTTGCTCATTCATCACTTTTCGATCTCATCTCCTCTCTGCAGTGGGATCTCAGGACAGTCTGTTGGAGATCACCTTCCGGTCTACGGTACCTCCAGTGATCTGCGACCCCACAACACCCAAACCTGATGTGTCCGCCCTCAACCTGCCCGCGCTGGGCTCCACCGACGGGACCGGCAACGCCTTCTCGTCTTCCAATGGGACTCTGGGAAGCCCCCTAGGTAGGGACAAGTGTCTTCTCAAACTGGAGCGTTTCCGTTTCCTCCCGGGGCCTCCGCCTCCTCAACTCCCCTCGCCTCCCCCGCTGCACAAGGCCGACAGGCCCGAGAGCGAAGGCCAAGAGGTGTCTGAGGTGAAGTTGTTGTCCCACGACCTCAAATCTCTGGGCTGCCTGGACTTTGCCGAGAGGTTTCGCGAGTCGGGCATCGCCTCGGAGTACGAGTCGAACACGGACGACAGCGATGACAATGAGGATGATGGGGAGGACGATGAGGAGGAGGGGATGGAGATCTTTGGCTGGGGGAGGGACGAGGAGACGCTGAGGCTGCTTAATGTTCTCAACAGACAGGGAGCTCCTGACTGTCTGGGAGATGAAATAGCGGTATAGCGCACTAACCTGCTCCCCGGAAGAATCAACAGCCTTTTCCTGTTTCTGTCCATTCACACAAACTACCCTGTAGGAATAACCATGTAGCGACCTAACCTCTGTCAGACAGTTATATATACAAGGCTTACGCCAACATATTGGTGTAATATAGTTGCGATTGCATATAAGAGAAAGGAAAGACTCAAAATAGATGAATAGATGAAAGCATATGTAGGCGGAAACTCGAGTAGCCCTGATCTGGTCAAACTGAATGTGGTCGGCTAACGTAGAGATCCTGAACACAGGATCCACTCGTGCGTCTTTAGGGTTACATGTTGTGCTCGGCAGAGGGAAGAGAATCTTAGCTACTTGGTTTACTTTGATAGAAGTGGGTTGGCTGCAGATTTACTCCCTTGCTCACTGACTGGGGTGCTATGCGTTCAGTGCTGCCACTAGTAGCCAAACGCTATTAGCGACATTTATTTATTTGTTCACTTATTACACTGGATAAGTTGCTATAAGAACACTGCCCTCCCCCCCTTTGTGTCTGTTTTAACATGCTTCACATACAAAATACATATATTTTATTTATCAAATTATTTATTTACCACGTGAATGTACACGAGGCAGTAGCAACAACTGGGGTCCCTGGTGAGGCTTAAAATCAGTACGAGCTGACTCAGGGTCAGTGCGTGTCATCAGTTATGCCTGTAACTGTCACAGTTACTCTCTGTTTGCTGCCATCAAATACATAGCTTATATTTGCAGTAAGATGATAATTTCTTCAAAAATTCAGTCGGAACACACTTGAGGAATATCAGCATCACCTTAAGTGTCCCCTACCGGTCACACCTGTGATACACGTCTCAAGAGACGACTGTGTGAATCGAATCGCTAATCTGTGCATGCACACCTATTCTTTACAATCTTGTTTCCTTTCGCCTTCTCTCTTTATTACGCACACATACCTGAAATCCGTACATCACACACACACACACACGCTCCCAAAGTCTCCTCCCAGCTCTCTGCTGCTGAATTTGCAGTTTGAGCAGTTCTGTAACAAAATCAGGGAGTTTATCTTCAGAGTCTTTCCTCCTTTCATTCAACGGATTGAATTTGTGAGTTAGCCTGTCTTTATCGTGGAATTGAACCAAAAGTTGGAGGTCAGTTCAGGGGCAAGCTCTCACTTTGTCAGGATCGGGAGCGTAGCTGTCGGCCGTGCCGGCAGGAACAAGACGACTGGGTTTGGGGACCGGACAGACTGATGAGCTCCTGTCCTTGCTGGAGAGAAACTCTTCTGATGAACACTTCAGCCGAATCCAGGAAAGAACTTTATGACTGTCTCTATGTTTGGAGAGGGGGAAGTCCTTTTCTTGAGCTCATAATAATAATTATTATTCAAAGACTATTTTTAGACAGAACATCTGTATCTGTACTGTATGTACAAACTTTGTTTTCTATGCCATCCCACAGAAGTGTTGAACTGCTCCGTCCTTGACTCCTGCAGGCTGCCCTCTTTTGGTCTCCTCACAGTTTGTTGACTTGGTAGTCAGAGCATGTTTGCACTCTCTTCACTTGTCTCCCCCCCCCCCTCCCGCTTTTAATTTATGTAAAGCCAGGATTAGTCGGACCTCGAGGAATGCCGTTTGTTTCTTTTATTCCTCCCGTAAACAAAAACTCTTCCCCTCGTGCCAGAACAGCGGCTCACGGATGACAGCCAAAAGTGGTCTCATTTGTTCAAACCCAGCTCTGTGTATGGGCCTCCAAGCACAACGCAGTATTAAAGTGTTCATTTTGTTTCACGAGGAAAAGCCACAGAGTTTTCTTTCTGCGTACTGTAGCCCCAGATTATCACAGCACTCCTGTCGAACCAGTGCAGGGTTAGCACCGGCCAGTATTTGGCAAAGGTAGATGCTGCAGAGATCTAAAGGGGAATCAGGCCAGTTCCCAGTGGGCTCACTATCTTTTGCAAAGAGCTTTAGGCTGATGGGATCAATCCAATTGTGTAAGCGTCCAGTAAACTGACTCCCAGTTAAGTCGCTCGCTTTCCGAACACGTTTGTGTTCAAGGATAACAGAGATTCAATCAGAGATGTTACTTCTCTGAAAGTTTGTTTTGGAAATTAGTTTCAACTTTACTTAATCGGTCTCTGTCGAGCGTGGTGGAGTCAGTGGTTCTATCAAGACTACACAAACGCACAATGATGCTCCATGAATAAACCAGCAGCCACCGTCAAAAGCAGTGGAAATGCCTCCAAAAACCTACATAAATAGCTTAAATATGCGTATGTCCGTTGTTCATATGGCCTTCATTACAGGGAATGAGCGGAGAGACGGATGGAGGTTGACAACCAACAAAGGTCCCCGGCCCAACTCAAACTGTGGATGTTGTGGTTCATCGTTGACGCCTTACACTCCACTAGGGTGCCCCGTCATTACGTTTTTCACTTGGGGTGTTTTCTTTTCCTTTATATTGAATAATCTGCCAGAAATCATCTCAAACACACTCAAAAACTCCCCCAACCCATATTTACAACCGCTACACTCTTAGCTTTCTCTCTTTCTGTCACCACCCGTCAGAGTTCGTCAGTTCCTCTGATGTTTGACCCGGACGACAGGAAATGCAGTATGAAGGATGTTCTCTTTCTTTGACACCCTCTTCTCTTGTCTCATCATCTACCTTTTTCCTTCTCTTGTTTTGTTCTCTATTCTGTCTTTTTATAATATGACTTTACCACGTACAACTCTGACGCTCCACCTTCTCCGTTTGAAGGGACAGGTGTGTCAGACGGCACACCATCAGAGCAAAAATAAATAAACAAATGAGCTCACTGCTGAAATTATATTAATAAACAGATATTTCATCTCCAACCAGCAACATAATTCTAAAAATACCATTTAAATCACATTTCAGCAACCGGTGCAATCAATTTGAACTGTAATGAAACCGCCCTTGAAATTGACCGAAAATATATTGAGACCTATTGCTATGAATCACCAGTTAAAGACATCTTCACACAATGATTTCAAAAAGGTGACCCCCATCTCATGATTCAATAGTCGCATTTAATCAAAGAACGCATTAAATTATCAGGTAAGAAATGACTTTACTACCAGGCCCAATCACATTTTTGACTTATGCAGCAAGAAGTTGCCTGGAAGCCTGGAGACAAGGGCGTGTCTGGAGAACGGGCATTATGAAAGTGATTAAGGTGCTATCAGTACGTTTTTCTATTTGTAATTACTTAAGGCCTCCATCTTGTGCCCTCGTCCCGCAAATATGACACACAGAACACACAGAACCAAACACAAAGTAAACACAGAACAAATATGTCAATAAGGTGTTTGATGCATTTTTAGCTACCTGACAAATTTGATTTTGTTCAAACTTGAATGCTTAAGACTGAACCTAAAAGTATTTCCGCACTAAGTCACCAATAATTTCCGTTATTCATGCAGAACCACGCAGTAATTATACAAGCGATAATACCTGAAAGTACTTTTTTGAGTTACTTGCCAGCCTTTTAGATTGATGTTTTTGTTCATACTTCTTCTAGCACAACCTTTGAGTTTGTTGTTGGACAAGTTTTTAACCAATTAAAACCAAATTCATTTACGAGTAATGAGATTGGGGGCAAAGTAATGACATTATGGCAATAGCATAATTCGTCAATTTACGTTTATTTAGTTTTATTTCCTGAGTCATCACCCATCCTCATAGCACCCTAAAAAACAATTATAACATTTAAAACCCTGCCTTAAATGTGTTGCCAAATTGGTGAAACTCACATCCCAACATCCCAAGTTTACTATTTTTTTTTTCTTGGACTTGTTGTCCGTTGGTCTAATGTTACATTTTTGTCCACAATTTGTGTGCATTTTGCATCGAACATTGGGTTCGAACCAGTGGTGCAACTGCGTTTAGTCCGAACCCTGAAGTGGTCCTTGAAAATGTGAAGACTTGACTGTATTTTCCTAATATTTCAGTTCCTGTTTTGGACATGATCATAAGTACAGAAATAAATCAAAGAGTACAAACTCTGTTTTCTGTTTCTTCCTCCTACCCTCGTGGTATTTCCGTTAACACTGCCTTAGCATTTCTTAATGCCTAGTGCTAACTTAATGCCTGCTCTTGACACGTGTCTCTATTCTAGCCTTTGGTGTGAATGCTCCCTTTCATATCATCTATATTTCTCTCACATGTGTTTGACCTCATTCTCCTGTCCTCTCTAGAGCCCTGCTCTTCCTCAGACCTCTCCAAAATGCCAGCCGTACTGTAAACGGTCTCTTGTTGCTGATTCATCCATTAGCGGTTTCATGCTGTGTGGTTGCAAAAAAAAAATAACTCCAACCCTGTGCCTTTTATCTTGATGGAGATGCTGGAGGTCTGTAACGGCTGTGTGAAGACCCCGTGTTCGGGGGTTTGTAGCGAGATCACTCGTGGAAGCAGAGGGGGAGATTGGTTTCTTTTGAAAGTTATTTGTGTAGCAGGTTCAGTAAAGTTTGAAAGTTTGAACTCATTCCTGCATCTTTAACTAGTTATTGATTCAGCCTCTAATGAATGTATAGGATACAGTTGAATTGTACCAAGTGTGTATTTGTGGTTGTGCATATGTGAGAGTGAGGTCAGTTGTGATCATCTACCTTACTTCAGAGTCACCATAATGGGCTTCGAGCACCAATAACAGACCCTCTGGCTTCAGGGTAGCAGCGAGCAAGATGGCCTCTGTAGCTTCGACAACACGTTCCTGTAGTTTTCTGTTAACACTGCAAGAAGGATACGTGTCTATTTCTACTGGATAGGACGACTTTGAAGACGTGTCTGATGTAAATCCTACACTGTTTCATTGTTAGTTTTGAGCGTTATTGAACTCAACATCATGGAACAAGAAAAGATGACTCTTAATTAAAAAGTGAGATTAGCGGCGGGACCACTTGGGAATCACTACGTCACTCACAGTACAAACATTACATCGTCTTTGCTCTTCAAAAGCTCTTTTTAAACAATTCAATTTCACTCTCTATTCTTTAAACCGCTGAATTGCCAGTCCAGTCTGATCTCAGTCTTTATCTGTGTCTCACTTTGTCTCTGTCACACACTGCGGTCTCCTCCCCCTCTCAGCATTAATTAATTGTCTGATGGGGCTTGTCGTCAACCGGACCCTCCAAGCAGAGCAGGCTTTGGTGACTCGCATCGATTTCCCCGTCACGGGCATGTGTTGTTGAAACTGGGCTTAACAACTGCGACAGCTTGGGAGCGTCGCAAATCAATACACTTCTTTACAAGCTCAGTCTGTCACCTGCAGGGACATGCTTGCAGCCATTGTCTGACATACCTACACATACTTATTATGTTATGACGGGTTTCAGTCTTGAAGGAGTTTGGGTGAACAGATTGGGACTTGGTGCCTTTTTCAAAAACATCCCCCCCTGTTTTAAGGCCTATGCAGCAGGTCAATGATCCTAAACACACAAACACGGGAACCAAGAAGTTTTTAAGGGCCGAACCCTTAACTTCTTCACTGATCGGGTCACATGACCTCAATCCAACTGATGTTGTGTTTCACTGCTGAAGACCAAAGGCAAAAAAAAGCTTCCATCGTGTACAAGTCAAAACTTTAGTTAGTCACATATTAATACATAATACATTTTCTGGAAAATCAACAGATAAATTGTTAATACATGCAATAACCATACATCCAAAAATCCAATATTGCTGTAAAACAGTCCTGCTAATTGATTTCCAACATTCCCACAGAGGGATGAGAGTTAGCACCTCCAAATCTGAGGCCATGGTTCTCTGCCGGAAACCGGTGGATTGCTCCCTCCAGGTGGGGACGGAGTGCCTACCTCAAGCGAAGGAGTTCAAGTATCTCGGGGTCTTGTTCACGAGTGAGGGTAAGATGGAGCGGGAGATCGACAGACGGATCGGTGCAGCTGCAGCAGTAAAGCAGGCGCTGCACCGGACCGTCTTGGTGAAGAGGGAGCTGAGCCGGAAGGCAAAGCTCTCAATTTACCACTCGGTCTACGTTCCTACCCTCACCTATGGTCACGAACTCTGGGTCGTGACCGAAAGGACAAGGTCGCGGTTACAAGCGGCCGAAATGAGCTTCCCCCGTAGGGTGGCCGGGCTCAGCCTTAGAGATAGGGTAAGGAGCTCGGTCATCAGGAGGGAGCCGCTACTCCTTCGCGTCGAAAGGAGTCAGCTGAGGTGGTTCGGGCATCTAATTAGGATGCCTCCTGGACGCCTCCCATTGGAGGTTTTCCAGGCACGTCCAACTGGGAAGAGACCCCGGGGAAGACCCAGAACACGCTGGAGAGATTACATCTCCCAGCTGGCCTGGGAACGCCTCGGGATCCCCCAGAATGAGCTGGAACATGTTGCCGGTGAGAGGGAGGTCTGGGTCGGCCTGCTTGACCTGCTGCCACCGCGACCCGACCCCGGATAAGTGGTGGAAAATGGATGGATGGATGGATGGCATTCCCACAGAGATTTTAAAGGGTTAGCTACCACGATATAACCGGTATGGTGAAATCTCTGACAGTTGTTTCGTCTCACGGTACATACAGTATATGAAACCTCATACTTATCTTTTAATTTCAGATACAAAGGGCTGAAGTAAGTAAGTACGTAAAGCCTTATTGATATAAAAAAAAAAAAAATGTAAACACACAGTTACAAAATGCTTCACTCACACAAAAAAGTAATGAATACAGTAAAAATATATTGCAATATAAAACAGTGAGAGACAGACTAAATTAAAACTAACCAAAACATAAAACAGGGATGGAGATCTATAAATAAGAATTACCTATAAAAACAGTCCATAAAGTAAATCTGTTTGGGGAAGCTGATTCCAAAAGGTTTGGGGCTAAAAGAGCGAAGGCTGCGAAGATGAATCTTTAAAACAGCTGCAATGCCCTCACCACCGCCTGTTGACCTCGGTGTGTTAGGAAAAGTATTACCAGGGAGAGGCTGTGTCCACATAGTGTTCTTTTCAACTACATTATGCATCCGAGAGTAGCCGGAAAAAAACCCCGAGTTTGACCCGACGTGCACCACACCTCCACAAACGGCTGCGACGTATTAACTAAGTGTGCCCTTGTGCTTGTGAGGAGTAGCCTGAGGTTGTTTTGTTTATGTGAAGTCGTGCCGACAGAGACATGAGGAGGTGGTGGGTCACGTATAAACCAACACTCACAAACAGACCATCGCAGTGCTGAAATTAATGAGCGTGTCTGCGCCAGAATAAAGGACTTTAAAAAGCCGAGCTATTAATCCTCTCACCTCGGCATTAACGATCAGAGTCAAACAGGAGTCCACCGAACAGCCGAGATTCACCCTGAGAAGAGAACAATCTTAGAACATATATATTAATGTGTGCTTCAGCATCTACAGCGTCCCTTACCCAACTTGCATTTGTCAGCTTTCAGTGTCTTCTAGGGCTGAAACAATTAGTTGATTAATTAAGATGGAGAGAAAATGTACAATTTTGATTATCAAATAATTGTTTATGTCATTTATCAAGCAAAAATGCCAAAACATTTGCTGGGTTTTCTCTGTTATATATCATTGTAGATTGAATATATTGTGGTTTTGGACAAAATAAGCATTTGAGGCCCTCAGCTTGATGGATTATGAAGTTGCTTAAGGCATTTTTCAACCTTTCTGACATGTCATAGACTCATCAATAATAGTTTAATTAACAGATGAATCCTTTATGAAAGTAATCCTTAGTTTCAGCCCATGTGCACTTTATGTCTCTCCAGCGTAAGCACAGTCTGCTACCGTTTACTGGTTGCTGCCCTTTAAAGCGTTACAGTCACAATCCCTGACCGCATTTTACTATCAGGTCATCGGATTTGAACTGGCGACCTTCCGCTCACATCTCTAACCCTTTGGCTGCCACTGCAGAGTTAGTTTAGACCTTTTTCTTGGAGGCGCTTTTCTTGCATTTGCCTCAACATTCGCACAAATATGCATGCACATTTGGAGGCAGCGGGGACTTGAGAAAAGCTGCCCTCGGGCTCTGACTAGATTTCTGCATTGATGTTCCCGTGGTGCAGTGCTGAGCAGGCGGCTTGGCATTGCACATGATCTGGAACATGTGGAGCTCCAGATGTGAAGGGTCTAAAAGAGCAAAGTGGTCTTGAATGGCGGTGCAGCTGAAGGCCCGTCTCAGCCACATCTGTCTGTCTGCCCGTCTGTCTTGTCCCGTTTCTTCTCTTTTTTATGCAGCTTCCTTTGTGTTTCTGCATAAATGAGCTGACAAAAGCAAGTTGACGACATACAAGCGTTTCATTTTGAATGGAGGTGAATGTCAGCATCGACCTTAAAGAGAACAAGAACTGAAGGGGGAAGACTAGAGACGCCTTTGATCACTTTTAGCTCTTAGTCAGTAATATTTAAACTTGCCTAGTGCTTGATGTGTCGTATTAAGACTCGGATAAAGAGACACGTTGAAGCTCCATGTGTTTACTCTGTCTCTTTAGGAACAAACTCAGATTGACAGATAGTGTTGAACACAAAGAATTCAAAGTTTGTCCCACTTATGAGGCCTTTCATGCCATTGATTAACTGCCTCGCTGCTTTATGCCCACCATACACACGTCCTTTCGTGTGCTTTTGTTTGGGGCTATTTTTCGTGGTTTGGGCTAGACCCCTTATTTTCAATGGAGGGAAATCTCAATGTTGCAGCCTGCAATGATATTTTAGATAGTCGTGTTCCTCCAACTTTGTATCGGCAGTCTGTGCGTGTCGTCTTCTTTTTTTCAATACAACAGCCCCCATGCACAATGCCAGCTCCATAAAGACCTCAACCCCATCCAACACCTTTGGGATGTACTAAATTTGCTGACTATGAGCCAGACCATCAATATCAGTGGTCAACCTCTTATGGCTGAATGGGAGAAAATCGCCGGCAGCAACGTTCCAAAATCACAGAACAAGGGAGGAGGCGGCAGATAAATGACCGTGGTTTTGAAATCCATCCATCTATCCGTTATCTGTAACCGCTAATCCTTCACAGGGTCAATCCCAGCTGACACCCTGGACGGGTAGCCAGACAATCACAGGGCTGACTTATAGAGACAGACAACCATTCACGCTCACATTCACATCTTCGGGCAATTTAGAATGAACGTGTTGGAGGAAGCCGGAGAACCCGAAGATAAAAACCCAAGCTAACACGAGGAGAACATGCAAACTCCACACAGATGGGCCCAAGGCGGCCAGCAGGTTCAAACCCCAAACTTGCTGGTTTTATAATGACATTTTCAATAATCACATATCACATACTTTTGGCCATGTAGTAGTGTACCTAATCCTTCACATAACATTAACCTGAACAGCTTATGTAAAACCTATTCCTATTATTAAATTCTAATCTTAAAATCCTGAATTCACCCTCTTTAAAACCCCTTGTTGCCAGCATGATTTCACTTTTTTTTTTTACAAACATCCTTACAAGGATTACTGTACTACTACAAAACCACACAGACACAAAGAGAATCAGAAAAGAGAAAGGCGGAGAGAGAAACAATGTTTTCCTGCAGCCTCATTTATGGCAACATGTGCTTCTGTGTCTCAGACGCTCACACTCTAGGGAACCTTGGGGTCAGACAGACAGCGATTTGGCAAATGGCTGAATGAATTATTGATCCGATGACTTTGATAGGGAGGAGACTGAAGGCACCCGAACATGTCTGGTTACAACCATGCAGCATGTAGTTTGCTGTTTTTAATATATGTCTGTCTCTTGTGCTCTGCCCTGTTGTCCTGGCTGCGCGTAACCTGAGTTTTAGATCATGTTGTTTTAGTGTAGCTCAGTTATGATGTATTTCATTATTTTTCTGATAAGGTTTTGTAATTTACTGCTTCTAGTTTGGTCAGTAGTTTCTCAGAATGTGTGTGAACGTGTTCCAGCAAGTGGAGTGAACTCATGCCATGTGGTTGTGGGTTTTTACAGGCATGTGGAGAGCGAGCAACAAGTATAAGAGAGCAGGCATTCCCAGCTGAGAAAAAACCGACATGCGATCCCTTTAATTAGCACATGGCGTGTGCTGTGGCTGCAATGCATTGTGGTCTGTCTGATGAGGCCGCAGTAAGTAGAGAAGTTGGCAAAGTATCTCAGCGTCTTTGATGAAGGGTTGCTACCCACATGCATTTATTTTAACATGATTTGAAAACAAACAAAGTGAGTCTGAAAAGACTGTCAATAAAACTGACATTACTGTTGATGCGTTTGTGCCAACACTTATGATTTAGGCTGCAATGGAAATGTGTCCGTGATGCCCAGAGAGTGGATCATTTGATCCCTTGCCTTTTTATCTGGTGCACATGAAGGGTTTCCCTTATCCTCTGAAATATCTCGACATCTCCGAGATGGATTCACACTATTTTTTGCACAGACATTCATCTGACTGTCTTGCAGCACTATAACGTTTTAGGTTAAATGTCTCGTCACCTATTTGATGAATTGCCATGAATGTCGGTCCACACATTTACTGTATGTCCTCCTCGGGATGAACTGTACTAACTTTGGTGATCCATCTCTTTTAATCTAGCTCCACCATCAGGTCAAAATGACAGTTTTTGGTGATTTGGTAAACATTTCTTGTTAAGAATATTTGCCAGTATTTCTTGCTGACCT
>NW_022280078.1:1935628-1956992 GCF_004355925.1 Anarrhichthys ocellatus | reverse complement strand
CTGTCTGTCCTTAACTAACCTGTAGGACAGAGGACACACTAATGCCTCTGTCCATGTTTGTGTCATTGAGAGACACATCAGTCGGGTACAAGGATGCTCCTGCGGTTCTTTTGGAGTTTGTGAGGAATAACATCATAATTGAATCTCCTTTTTTCTAAACAGAGGAAGTGTCGGCTCAGGTATCTTAACGGGGTCTGCAAGGTCACGGCAGGATGAGAAGGTGAATTGCTTGCGAGGCAGCAGCAAAAAATACTTCACAGTTAACCGAAACATTAGACTGCTGTAAAATGTTTATTCTACACATTAATATGTGCGTACACATAAACTGTCCACTGCTCGTACATATCAAGTTGTAACCTAGGTAGTTGATGAAATTGATATAAACTCATCCGCATCTCTTTGCCCTGTTGGACATCAGTAGCTGGCTTGACCCGCTGACTTCGCTACGAGCTTGCTTGGGTCGAACTGAGACGGGCAAGTTCACGCCGTTGTAACTTTTCCCGGTAACGTTCTTAAACTGTTTCTTCTCGACACGAATCTTTGCCCTTTTGTTTGTAATTGTGCATGCACACAAGGATGATGCACTGCAGGCTGGATTGATGCTGTTCTGCTAAGAAATGCAACACATTTAACACCAAATACACACAGTACCGAAGAAAGAACATTGTTTCGTGGCAGAGATCTGTGTGTCAAACCCTGCAGCCTCTCTGGCTGACGATCTGAGGTGCCCTCGAAATGATTAGAAGGCAAAAGGCTGGCGCAGTAATTGCTCTTCTACTGAACCGTCAGGGCAGGTTGACTCACCTCATCCTATTTACAAGAATGCAATCAGTATTGGATTCAGAGGAGATTATGTGGGATCATTCGTTGCGTGGTCTAAATTCTATAGCAGAGCTTCATTAGTATTATGATGGAGGCTTTGACAGTTTTGGTGCCATGTAGCCTAAACACTGCTCCTGCCAATAAAAACAGAGGTGTAGTTTGTGGAAAGGTTACTTTAGGTGGAGGAGGAAAAGATAGAAGAAGAGAAGGCTTCTGTCCCCCCGTGAGACTGGGAGGCTCAGCCTGTCACGACAAGACAGATGCTGGCTGATGTTTTTGGGGATGGAATTCGACGTTTGCTGCCCGGCCGTGTTTATGTTGAGGTAGCGCCTGTTTAAAGAGAGGAGGGCAGGTCGGCTGTGACACAAGAAGCAGAGAGAGGTCAGCTTTGTAGATGGAGCCTGAGTCATCTGCAGAGCTCATAGTTTCCTCCTGTGCTGTCGGTTCCTCCTGATGCACCACTAAGTGCAGGAGAAAAAGCGAATTTGGCTACTAAGATTAGATAAAACTGAAATGATGTCCTAGAGGGGGAATTAGCCTGGAAAGCATGCTGTAGATAAGATGGAGACGGAGAACTGAAGACAATACAACTGAAACAACTGCACATTGACAATCATGCAGGAGATAAATACATCAGGCATCTTCATTTCAAGATGTGTTCAATCTATGTATGTTAGATTTATTAGATTTGTTAGATTTTTACTTTTTCCACCATCCAAGCAGATAGGAGGGAAAACACATGCTAATGCAGGCATCATTTTAAATCAGGACTTAATGTTTGTTTAAAGAGACGTCTCAATTGAATCTCTTAATTTTTAAATAGTTTTCAAATTTGCTGCAACATGATTTAAATGAGGGAAACTATGATTTAATCAGGTTTGAAAATTCTTGGTGTAACCCATCCTTAGAAAAAAAGTATTTTCACACTGATCTTCAATATTAAGAGTTTCCTGTGTACAGAAAGTCATGAATATTACATTTGATCCTCCATAAAATTGGAAGCGAAATCCAGACGGGGCCCACTTTCCAAGTAGGAAATGACTAAAAGCCGGCACAAAGTGATGATGTGACAGGCAGAGTTCAGTCTACTAAAGCCGAAACTTCTTCCATTAATCCGGTCCTGCATACGGTCCCTCATCAGTTTGAGGAAGACCCCTACCAGAGCCCAACCACTTTAATCATTCATGTTATAATGAACCTGGGTAAAAAATTGATGAGGGGCTCTCTCTCTGTGCGTGTGTGTGTGTGTGTGTGTGTGTGTGTGTGCGCGTGTGTGCGTGCCAGTGTAAGACGGGATGCGGGGGGTATTTTTTCTTCACTGCTTTCAAATTTCCGACATGATTGGCCTAACATATATTAATACTTTTCCACACACACACACATGCATATCTTAATATAGCGAGGAGCTCTAATTTAATACATCAGTGATAATGATCCTGTCTGGCCTCAGGATTAGCATCTTTGTGTGTTCGTGTGAGTGTGTTTAAGGTCACTCATCCTCTCTGCCCGGCACTTGTCGCTCACATATTCTGCCTTTAGCGTCTCGATGCAGCCGTCTTTTGCAAACCAGAACATCATTGCTCTCTACTTCTACATGTCAACATGAAGGGCTCAATCAATTAAGGCATTTGAATTTATAGCTTAAAAATCTAATTGTTGGTTCACCTTTTATTTATTACTTTGGCAGATAAGCAACAGAATCACACTTTATTTAGCATCTGTCTCCATTTT
The DNA here is from genome assembly GCF_004355925.1 of Anarrhichthys ocellatus. Classification (NCBI taxonomy): domain Eukaryota; kingdom Metazoa; phylum Chordata; class Actinopteri; order Perciformes; family Anarhichadidae; genus Anarrhichthys; species Anarrhichthys ocellatus. Next base: position 1,954,439 of record NW_022280078.1, on the reverse strand, counting down.
GTAAGCAAAAAGACTTTAAACGTGCACACTTAATATGCACAGGGGCGTTCTGAGATGATGGCGTGGCTGTTTTTTTTGTTACATGGTCGTATAACTTGAATATGTTTGCACTTTTTCCTTCCCCGTTTGAGACGTCAAGGTAAATCTTTGCACAACTCAAAACTTGTTTGACATAAAACAGTTAAATCCTGCTAATGGAACAACAACAAGCAGAATAGTGCACCAGCCGCAAGCAAATGTGTCATATTGTTTTTTGGGGGTTTTCTTTTGCATTTAAATTGTTATTTGTCCAAACACACCAACACCATACACAGATACCAGAACTAGGCCCGTCAGACAGCAAAAAAAATACATTGATCACTGAACTTAAAGAGCCCTCGCCACTCCAATAATTATCTAAGAGTTTGGCACTGTGATGGGTGATGCCAAAGCTGAGCCAAGCTAATTACAACCTCACGCTGGCTGCCTGGCAGAGCCGAGCCGAAGTCACAGACAGAGAGGGCGTTTGGAGCTGATTTGGCCAATTACCAGTTCCACACAGTGAAAACTGTAATCATAATTACCATGCGAGTCCTCATTATTCTTTATTAACATTGAGAAAGTGAAAAATATACACTTTTTAGCTGCAGCTGTTGATGATAGAGAGACATTAGTGTTGGAGCAGGGTATACATTTTGTTCTACTTCGTAAAGGTCAGCTGCTCTGCTAGTTCACCTCTTGCAGAGACGACCCCTTAACTATGCCTTTAAGACTGTGCTTTAGCCAGTCCCGGTTTTGTCCATGACAAAGAAAGAACAAATCTAAAAAAACTAAAAAAGTCTCATTTACACCCAATTTTGTTTCTTTATATTTTAGAGCACACAAGTTCAAACGCAGTAACAGAATAGATCAAATTATAATTGTGCTGTAGGATTAATATCGATGTTCCTTCTGGGGTAGATTTTGCAATCTAGTTAGTGTTGCAGAAGGTTGCGTTATCATCTCAGTTGATTCAGCGTGCCCGACCGCTGCTGGTACATGAGTGGGAGTGAGAGGCCTCTTCTTTAGTTTTGTAAACCATTTAGTTTGTGCCCCTAAAATCACTCTTTTCACTGCTTATGTTTCTCTTCCTGCTCTCTGCACTGCTTATTCTGCAGGGTGACTGATTACATGGGATGAGATTACTGGAATTTAACAACAAATGTGAGAGTTTGGAGGGATTACACACTAAAAACAGCCTTGCCGACTCTGCTGTCATTACAACATGAACCTTCTGTGTCTGTGTTTGTTTCTGATCTTACTGTTGGAATAATGCAGTTAATCCACAGAAGCTCCCAAAGAAAGGCGGAGAGAAGGATGAACGATAATTATTGCAAAACACTTCTGGCATGTTTGTAATTAAAAGATAACATAACACACAAAATAACATACACTAAAACGCATACTGTAATCTGCTGTTACACAGTCTTGCAGAAGTAAGTAAACAGGGTGTAGAAGTTCTCGGGAGTGATCGTCTCTTTGGCCTTTACCTTCACTCTGATTAAAGGATTCTTTTGTTCAGGAAATGATGCCCATGGCACCTAAATCTGAACTTCTGTCTCAAAGCTGTGCCGGGGTGTTTGCATTGTACAAAGATACTGTATTACATGAAAGGGACAGGTGCATGCTGGTGTTCTGAAAAACAACAGGAAGGCAGTTATTGTAGTTTGGTCCACTGATTCGGCCCCAATGAAGGTACTTAAGCAGCTAATTCTCAATTATAAGTGAATGCTGAAATCTCGAGGATATCATTATTTCCAATGTCGATGAACATCAATAAACCCACTTAAGAATCATATGAAAATGACGCTTTTATCTCCAGAACTTGACAATCATCAGGTTTTTATGAGTTTTATTCAGTTTCAAAATAATCCAGTGATGGCTGTCATCCATGTGTACATGTCATATAGGAAGTACTGAAAGCTAATTTGGCATACTTTTAATGATGCCAAAATGTAAACCTGTAGGTTTAAAAAACAGGGCTCAGTGTCAGACACTGAAAACCCCTCCAGTGTATACTAATACTGGCAGTACACCATTTCGGCAGTTCTTATCCAAGAGCTTTTATTTAACATGTTTTTTATTATTATTTATTTACATTATTAATACTTGTTTTCTTGTTGTATGATCTGCTCTTCCACAGTCAAAAGTCTAATTGACTGATTTCGATATGCATGTTGGTATTTTTTAAGTGTTTTTCAAACTTACTGCACACTCAGACGGTGTGTATCTTTGGTATAGACAATGAAACTAGGACACCGTGCTGCTTTAGTGGTTTTAAAAACCTTTCATCAGGTTAATACTTAATTTAATTCACAGTGATTGCTGCGTTTAAAACTGAATGTGTGACAGACCGTGCTAAATTACGCACGGCATTGGAAAACTTCCTCTGCTTAAGTGGCAGTGCGGGGGATGTAACAATTATTTTCACTTTAATGCTTCAGTAGGCAAGAAAAGCCACCTGTTTCGTAATCCTAAATCACAATGGGGCTGCTGCACAGAGGGCCATCTCCACTAATTGGGAGGACAACGATTAAAGGGATAGTTTGGTTGTTTTGAAGTGAGGTTGTATGAGGTACTTATACATAGTCTGTGTATTACCTAGAGGAAGATGATGGTCGACACACTTGCAGCTTGGAGAAGCAGGCAGGAGTTGTTGCACCCACCTCACGCCTGTATCTCTCCCATCATTATCAAATGAAGGCAAAAAGCCAGTGGTACCACTGCCGTATCATCATCTTCCTCCTGTGTAATTAGCTGCAACTTCAATATCAGTGGTTGTTGTCCATTGTTTTGGATTTCATGAATGGAATATGTCCAACGTCCCCTCCTTCACTGCAACTCACTTTGGTGGGGATGAACTGACCTCCAGTCGCTGTGGGTATTCTGCAATTTGCACGCAGCACTTTACTCTACAGACTTTGAGAAAACACCATATTTGCATTCATTTTGAGTATACTGAAGCCTTGAGAGGAAAGAGCTTGAAAGCTGGCTAAGAGACCATCCCGCAGAGAAGTGGTCATAAATAGTGATGTGTGTAAATGAGCCAGACTGAGACACCTGGGCTCATTTCCAAATAGCTAATTTCATCTTTTCAGCAGCATGGGATGCCAGATGACCTGTTAAGAGAAAAAGCAGCCGAACAGTAAATGTTTAGAATTATAGAAGAGTTTCCCACACCACATTGTTAGGCATGTTACATACACATCTTCCCCTTCAGGTCTCCTTCACAATACCCTCTCCTATGTCTGTACTACATTACAATGTCCATCCATTACCTTTACATTAGGAGTTGAAGTGGGAGGAACATGTGGCCTTGTGTGCTGGTGGGAATAATGAGGATGTTTCATAGCCTGTGAAGCTATTGATCCTGAGATCATTCGATGACCTCGGTGTACAGTCAGTACACCTTGAATGAAGACCTAACGTGTAAATTAGGACAAATAGACAATAAGGTATTTACATCTACTGTCTGCTCAAAAACTGAAATAATCCAATTAAAACCAGGCTATTGAATATTTTAAGTTTCATCCCTGAAAACATAACTTGCTAACAGAGGAGAAGTGTCAAACCATTTTGCGCATTATGACGCATGTAAGACGCCAACCTTTAACCAACAGAAACTGCAGAGACATGTGGCAAGCAATGTTAATACGAGCTAACAGCTGTGCTAGCTGACAGGTAAGAGAATCAATTCGCAGCCAAATATAAATACAGTAACCAATTTAATTTTATAGCACATAGTATTGGGTTTAATAAAATAATAACATACCCAAAAAAGGCAAAATATTAAGAAGACAAACCACAACGACCAGAAAGTGACGCAGCAAAATATGTGATTCTAGAAGTGGGGATGTGAAGAGTACTAGCAAGGCTAGTTGTTAAACTACTGTAGCTGGCGAGCTAACAGCTAGCATGCTAGCCACCTCAAAGAAAAGTCAGTCATATTAACTCTATGAGGTTATTTCAGATTGTTCCATACTGGGTCATTTCAATAAGGAGTCATCAAAATGGGGGCTCTCCAAGATATCTAGGTTGCTTACTGTCAGTTAGCGGGTTTTGCTTCAAATGTATTATTCTAAATGGACTAACTGGATCATATCTCATCTTACCCACGACCAATGCAGTCCTTTACATTTTCTAATGCAGTGCAATTTTACAGAAGAGTAATAGCACTAAGGCCGTCTTCATACATGCATCAGTACTGTGTGGAAAAAAAAAAAAAGAAAAGAAGAAGCTGCATTGAGACAGTGGGGATGCAAACGCAATATTCTTACATTATAAGATAGCAAAACAACACAAAGACACACAATCTATGATATGATTACATTCATTGCAAGATCAACTGTTGTTTCACTTTGCACCTCTCTGTTGTAGCAATCGATTTGACGACTCCCATTAATAAGTGCCTGCATGTTGCGGCCTGTAAAATAAATGTACAGCTCTCTCTCTGTTCTCTCTGTCTCTGTGTGTCTCTCTCTCTCTCCCTCCCTCCCTCCTTGAAGTTACTCTAAATGCCCTCTGTATCACGTTGGTCCATAATATATCATTTCCTCTGGCTAATGTGCTTTTGTAGATCTCTTGATTGGTACAGCAAGTGAAATGTTTGTATGTGCAAAGTGAAGTTAAGGTTGGCTGCTTCAACCTGATTCCAATTGGCCATATTTTCCTCTACATTAATCTGGCCAAGACAAATGTACCTTTCAGATATGTTTATGCAGGTCAAGACTTTTAGCTATGACCTCCCCACGACTTGTCTTCTTCTAGGAAGACATGGATCAGCTGCCTTTTAAGCTCAATAATTTGCATCTTTAGAGGTAAAATGATCTGAAATGTGATACTTCTGTCTCATTAAATGCCTTCCGAGAAACATTTTCTCTCCAAGAGGTAAGATCTTCTATCTTAAGTGGATTCACCTGAGCTCCCCCTTATGTTTTGCTGTTTCTGATCCTGCATTTTGGTCAACTTCCGCTTTATTTCCATTGGTGGTGTTTCTATTTATGTGCATGTGTCATTGCAAATGCCTTACGTTTTGTTGTATCTATTATTCTATGATTCATGACATACAATGTTAATGCACTGCCGTCTGGCCCCAAATGCATTGTATGCATTCTCATTAAATGAAACATGATGCAACGTCAGTTTGTCTGGAGCAAAGCCAGAGGGACATGACGTGGTCACTTAAAGGAATACTCCACTAAAACCTATCAAATACTCGCTCCCCTTTAGGCTCGAGATGGGGCCCTTAAATGTTTATAGATTGCTTAATTTGTGGAGGACAGCGGCTGTATTTTCAGTGGAGTATTCCTTTCACTTGCCTTCAAGATCTGAGTTTTTTGCATCTCATTCTCAAAGCAAACATCCCATTTGTGTTGTCTAATGCTTGAAGCTTTTCAACAACATGTGCTGTTAAAAGCAGAAGCACATTTTCTGTTAAGTCCTGTTCTGTGTTTACCTAATCGTCCTTCCTTTCTCCTGTTTCTCTCCTTTTTTCACAGTTGATCAAAGTATGTTTGAGAACTCCATTGCCCAGCAGCAGAGTCCTCAGACCTCTAGGTCGGGCCAGCCCTCAACCTGGCGCTCCCCAGCATCAGCCAATCATAACCTGGGCTCCGGCTCTGTCGACTCTCCTTCCTCTGGTGGCCAACAGAGGCTTAAAAACGCCATTAATCTGGGCAAGGCTGTCGGCGCAAAGGTGAGCACAGCACAAGCAGCAGTTCTCCTCTTCTCCTCTTGATATTTGGGTTGTAATGTTAATTTTAATGTCTTTAGTGTTTCGTCAGTGAAGCAGATTTCTGTCTTTCTTTATTTTTCATTGAGGTCAACGACTTGTTAAGAAGAAAGGAGCCCAGTCACCTCGGAGACATCGGGGTCACTGAGGTCAACAAGAACGTTGATGCGGTGTGGAGCTGTATGGACCAACTCAACCAGACCACTGCAAACAGGTACACATACACATATCTCCTCTGTATGTGCGCGTTGTGAAGAAAGTACGTGATCCGTTAGAACTTATCCTCTTCTAAACTTAATCTCAACCCTAAACCTGAACCTAAGATCATCTTAAATGAATTTGCAAACTTGTGCCTCAAAGACCTCACTGATGAAATGTATCATTTTGTAGCACTTTTGTATTGCATGTATTTATTTTTAGGGTGAATATGTAAAATTCATGGAACTTTTCACTCGTTCAATTTAATGATATAGCCACTGGCAGACATTATCTTATTGTAGGCAAAAATATTGAATTACCTGTGCTGAGAGAAATGTCTATCACTGTATATTATAGCTCGCAGAAAAGGTGAATGATTTAAGATTTTTCCTGTGAAATGTGGTTTGAATTAATGACACATCAAAACATTTCCTGTGAGACGTCTGAAATTGAATAAGACTAAACTTTTCATCTTCTTGTACAGTCGAAATGTAAATGCCTTTTAATTGTGTATTCATGACCTGCTTACATGCGCGCACATACATTCCAGGTTGTTTCTGTGTTGTCTGTATTTGGGGATTTGTTCCAGAAAGCATTGATCTGTTGTCTCTCCTGAAGATCGATCAAGCAGAAGTCATTTCCAGCAATGTGAATAGATTAAGTTTCATTTACCGGTGGTGATGCGTGAGGATTATTTTACTGGTTCGGACGAGTGGAGCTGAGAGATATTTTAGCTCATGACGCACTTACTGTTGAAACCTGGATGCAACGATGCAGTGGGCTCTTTTTTTCTTTAATCGACTGAAAATGAAAGGAGCAAGACCTCATCTATCACTTATCTTTGAATTGATTCCAGTATCGGATGGTTAATGACATGATCAGAGATTTGGATGCATGAAATTCAGGACAAATCAATATGAGAGAGGTTAGAAGCCAAAACGTACCCGTAAAGATCCTCCCCCATTAGATATCAATAGTCGTACTGGAAAAGAGGATAAAGAAATAAAATTGAACGATCCATCAAAGTTTCAAGACTAAGCAGTATACAAAGATTGATAAAGATGTTCAAATTACATAGACGTTGAAGTCTAAGTTCAGATGCCTTACAATAAAATCCATGAAGTGTTATTAAACTTATACTTAAAGTCCTCTTCGGATGTTTTTAACGTTACACAAGACGAGCAGCTAATGCTACATCCCACTGCCTCGTAACTTCTCCCAGTTAACGGCACAACTGACAGTGAAGCCTGTGTTGTTCGTATAAGAACATGCACCAATCCAGCATTATTGAAAATACAAACTCAGTGATGACAGTGACCCGGGAAGTGAGGTAAACATACCCAGCCCAAAGCAGCATTTTAGAGAAAAGATATCCATAGTGACGGACTAAAAATGTATCCAGTTTTTGACTGCCCAAGACGTAATTTCCGTGGTATTTCTGATTTAGTATTTGAGGTAAGAATTGCGGAAATCATTGATTTATTGCAGTAACTCCATCATTTTGTAGCGGATTTTGGTATCTAATGGCCTGAGAAGGAGAGATAGACCCCCTACTACACACACACACACCAGCCTATTGTTCATACACATGGAGCTGAGAGCTGACTTTCTGTGCTCTTCACATTCTCAGACTGCACAGCAGTGCTTATTGAAATGAATTGTCTTTGAGTGCATCCCCGTCAGCTCCGATGAACGATCATCTATCCATCCATTATCTTCCGCTTATCTAAATCTGGCGGAGGACAACACCCACTGGGAACGTCTTTGCCTTTGTTCCAAGTATACCGACATAGCTCTCACTTTGGATGTGATGGCTAGTTGCAACGACCCTGCAATGACCCCTGGTGCCCCCATGCTTTCTTTCCGAGAGTTACATGAGAAGAAGAATAAATGTAGAAAAAAGATGATCGTACACTTTTGAAAACAGAACAAGGTTAATAAGACCTCATAACACTTAAACGCAGCATGTGTACCAGTACCAGAACTTTTGGTACTTCTTACTTCTGACCTCTGTTTAACTAATTGCCTCTATGTCTCTCGCTTTCTCCTCCTTTCCCCATCACTCTCCACCTCCCAATTCATCCTCTCCTCCTCCAGTCACATCTCCTTCTTTGACTCCTTCCCCCGGCTGGACCCACCACCCCCATCGGGGAAGAAGCGCCTCCCTCGGGCGCTGAAGACCACCCAGGACATGATGATCTCCTCTGACCCCGTGGTCTCCTCTCCGGACCCTGCTGAGTCATCCTCCTTCCTTTCTTCTCCCGACAAGGCGCCCCTCATCGCCAAGGAGGAGCTGAAGAACAGCGAGGAGCAGCAGCGGGGCGAGAAGGAGGACGAGGGGTCGGAGGAGCTCACATTGCCTCCTGGCCCAGCAGAGAAGAAATTTGTTGCTGATCGTTGGGAGACGAAAGGAAGCAACGGCAAAGTTGTGGTAGGTGAAGAAGAAGATGTAGTGGAAAACGGGAGCACTATGGGAGGCGAAGAGGAGCATCAGCCCCAGCTGCAGCGCTCTGTGCCAGACCTCATCAACAAAGATCCCCCCCTGGAGCCCAGAGCTAAGCCCTGCGATGTCTGGCAGAAGGCATCCGGGTCGGACTCCCGGCTGGCCTCCACACCCTGCTCGGGGAAAACTTCCTGCCGCATCAGCGTGGGCGAGGATTTCCCGCTGGGTAACGGAGCCCCCTGCAGTAAAGGCACCGGAGGGAGCACTGATGATTTAGAGTCCCACCCGGACCTGCTGTCGTTTGAGTAACGAGCACAACCAGAGTCAGATACCAGTCCAGTATGTCTCAAAAAGTTTGAATGTTTTGCTCTTAATTCCAACGCGAGCGGCTCAAGGGGTAATTCAAACAGACTGATAATAAGTACTGTGGATCAAACATTCACTGCCACTTTGAAATACTTAACTCTCCCTGCTCCAGGGTATGCTTTAAGAAAAGGGAACAAGGGCTTCCGGGAATCCGGGCAGGGGCCAGATCTGTTGCTTTTTTTTTTTTTTGCTTTTTTGCATCTTTTTAGATGTGTGGATGAGTTTAAATGTCATGTACAATGTGGCCCTCCAACATAGCTGAGAGACACTACCAGCTTCTCCCTGATGATAGGAACACAGAGCTGACCAGCACCAGATAATGAAGGAGTAGCAACAGAGAGAAAACGTGTTGGAGGTAAGGGTTCCTGATGGTGCAGTGAGAATTCAAATATTAACATTTCAACCATAGAACACATGACTATTAAGGAATATAATTTTATCATCATAGTCTTATTTATCATGTTTTAGCTTTTCCAAGGTTTTATAACGTGTCATGTCTGCTTTAACAATGCAATAATACCAGATAATGCAATAATGAATGTAATCAATGTGATGAAATATCCCTTTAAATGGGCTGAAAATGTAAAATCCCGTTAACGAATAACTGGCAATCGTAAAAAAACTTCATACTTCATTCTTCCTGAAAAAGTTAAACGTTACAACTATCGATGTATGGGTTGTTCTATTATTTATCAGCATTAAGTTATTATATTATCATGCCATTGATTTCCAGACACTTTTTTGCCATTTAGAGGGATATTTGTTTCATGATTGTCACTTTGTAGTCCATACTATACAAAAGCTGCTACAATGAAACCAATTACAAACCGCAACTAACATGTGTCATATAGAAATGTAATTTGCATTTGATATAATTAGAGCACTAAGTTTTAGCATCATTTTCATCAGTGTAATAGTATTTCCAGTGTGGAAACGAGCGGGGGAGGCTGAAGGAATGCGGACGTGTTAGAGATGGACTGTTTTTTGGGGGGAGTTCGCTTTCAGTTCAGTCATCACAAAATATCCCGCAGAGTTTGTCAGGACTGGAAGCCTTTTGACCCGTAGCTTCATTCATATTACATCACTTCTGACCCCTTTTTGGAGTTTTAGATCTTGTCTCATGCTACACAGGCCTTTGGCATGGACTGTGACCCTTAAAGGGACCTTTTAAAGCTCTGGCAGCAAGAAAAGGAGTATTTTTTTTGCGAAAATACATCATAATCAGCAATATTGAAACTTTACCTATTGACCCCAGGTAGTGTACGTTTGCAACAGTTAAAAATTGTCTCATCTTAAATCTTTAATTAGGCAAATATTAGTAGAAACAAAACCGAGCAACCAGACTGAGGTTATTTACATGTGTGTATCTCTGGTCCAAGATGAGAATGGCTTCCAGTCTTCCTTTGTCTGGCTGAACTTAACGTAGACTCTTATTACACCCCCGAACAAAACTGACAGCGAGTCGGGATGAAAGGATGAATGAGCGGACGGGCGGCATGTGGAGGGGCGGGCTGGTGAAACGTTGTTTTTGAGCAAAAGACAGAGGAGATAATGAGCTGTCAACAGAGAGCGATGAAGGAGGTGTATTTTATTCAAGCACATCATTAAGTGACAGACCAAAGACATGAATTAGCAACTCAGTCAGAAAGTGTTTGTTTTTGAAAAAAAGAAGCAATAATTCATACAGAAGATGTGATTATTTCTCTTTTTATTTTCACTTCTTCTACTAAGGAAAAAGTTTTAACCAAAAGTTGAAGCATTTTAAACAATTTAATAGCGATTCACATCTTGTTTAAGATCTCTTGACCCTCCTGACTCAGTCAGATGTGTGCAGCTGCTCAAAGGTCAGCTGACACTAACGGGGAAATAACCTGCTTTTGGTTCAGTCCATATGCTTCAACTTCATCACTGTGTCACCGAAAGGATCAGGCTGCAATGGTTGTTTTAGCACAATCAAAGTTACACTATTATCTGAGCATCTTGACACATATGGAAAGCAAGCTTGCAGATGCCGAATCCAGACCCTAAAAATAACCCGATTTTCTAAAAGAGATCCTCAAGTGGCCTCTATAAGTGACCACTGTGTCCTTGCAGGGAGTTCCTGACTTCAAAAAAAGGGCAAGACATTTCCCAGAAGACACCGAGACAGACACTGTAGCTGCGGTCAGGTCGTGCCCGGCAGAATGAGAGGAATGTGGAGCTGGACTGCTAGAGAAAGGAAGCTTTGTCTCTCTCAGTCTGTCTCCTGTTTCTTTCTTACATACTGCAAATGTCCCCATTTACTTTTAAAGCAGAAGCAAAACAGCTGGCACCCACAGGAAAAACCACATTACAAAAAAAAATGATTTTCCTTAATGGTTGCGTCGAGCAATCCTCAAACCTTTTACTGCGTTTCTATCTTCAACTTAAAAGAGTTTAATTTGATTTAGATGCACTCAGGACGGTGGAATGTACAGAGTGCCTGTTTTATGGAAACAGACGCTGCTGTTGAATTTTTCAAACGTCATATCTCCACTGTGTTGGGGCGGCAGATGTTTCAGCGGTGGATATCTCCAAAACAATACAATCTGCTGGATAAGACCTCAGTGGGAATATTTAGAGGTTTGCACGATCTGTCCCTTCAGGGGGAACGAGTTTAATTATATTATGAAAATAAATGCAGTGAAGCAACCAAGAGTAGAGATCTAAACTAAATGATCTGATACTGATAATCACCAAAACGTAACCAATCACCCATATTGAAATTGTTTTTTAAATCTTTTTGATGCCTCAGTACAAATTTAAATTCCTTGAAAACCTGGTTTCAAATTATTTCACAACATTAAATATTAATTAATGACAATCAAAGTTAAAGTTCAAAATAAAAGTGTTATTTAGTGAGAGTTTGATGCTGAAAAGCTCTGGTTTGATCACATTTGATTGACGGTGCTCGCAATATTGCTGATTCCTGATTGGTGCATGGAAATACATGACATCACCTTTGTTTCAACTGAGTCCACTTTAAAGCAGTGAGAAACAAAAATACGGGATTCTCTCATTGGAAAGAAATGTTCGGTTCATGTTGGACCCCCATCACACAAAATCTGTTTTCATGGCCTTAAAGCGTGTTTTATCTCGTAATCTGTCATTTGAATCTCAGATATATTTTAACCACATATAATACCACTGTAGTCATTCAGATGATTGCTACACACCTGGAGAAACCAGGAATCGGAGAGGTTTTGACGAAACCGACCAAAACCAAACACGCATACTTCCCGCCTGACGACAGCTGCGTATATTTAGTCGATGGTAAAAGCAATAAGATGAGATGGAGGGTTGCTCAGAGGGCGGCGGACTGTCTGAAATGCCTTGTTTCTTCCCTTTCAGCAAAGTGTAAAGAAAAGAAGCTAAATGCATTTTTGAGACAATCGGAGCAGCTCTATTCAGTTGTCGTGCATATTTTAAGAACCACTAAGGTCGATTTGTATTGTATTTTCTGATGAAGGAACAGTGGTGTACATTTTATGGAAATATTCTATCGCTCTTTTTTTTTTTTTTTTTTACAATCTCTGTGAATATGCAAATTGGGTCTTGCTCTAACAAATGAAGGAAAGTGATTTATTTTGATATTCAGTCATAGAATGTAGTTATGGCAAGCTGTGTTATTTAGTTGCCTCGGTTAATTTGATAAAAGAAAAAGAAAAACGGTCCAGCTTTCTATTTTTTATGTTGTTGAATCGTGTGCGTTTGTCTTTGTGAAGCCAGTCGACGACATTGCAGTGATTGTGATGAATGAAGGAAGTTAAACACTGCACACCGAGGCACAGACGGAAGGCAAACCCGGGACTTTCTATCGATCTATACTCTAAAAGTGCTGCAAATTACATCTTTAAGTATTTATCCATGATGCAAATATGCTACACAAATCAAAGTGAATGAATATTTGTTTTTTGTTTTATCTTCCTAATGCATCTGTTTTTAAAGTGGGGATGTAATAACTCCTGTAATGACTGTAATCGTTTTAAACAAAAAAAAATAGACCTAATCATGATTTCTTTTGTGGTGTGTGTTTATGTGTCTTTTTAAAGATGAATGTCACTTCTTTTTTTTTGCTCTGCGTAGAAAAAGCCTCTCTTCATTTATTCCGGGCATATCCTGTCTTTGATGCGTTTCCTTCGTCTCGTTCCTGCGACGACAGCAGCCAGACTCCCACTCAGCCCCACCAGTACACTTCCTGTTTTGACGAAGCTGATGTCCTTGACAGTTATTTTTCCAGTCAGTGAGAGTCTTCAGTATAGATGGGCCCTTGTGTGTCCTGCCTCCGTTTGATAGATCGTCTGTTTCTAGAGAACCAAACGCAGAGAGACGGCGGTGGCGAGGATTCAAGAATGGAAGCTGCTCTGATGTTTAATTCATCTGTGTTTGTCCTTATTCATGGAGATCCGTGTGTCGCCGGCCTCGTGTTTGTTGACGTGTCGAGATGAGCTGAAGCCCGTCAGGAATAAGATGGAGGAAGAATCCAAGAATGTAGACGACTGCATGATGAGGCTGTTTTATTTACCCAACTTCCACAGCAGTGCAAACATCCAATCAGCAAAGACACACAGGTCTTGTCACCGTTAAATAATTCAAAGATGATGCATTTATTCATTCTTTACAAAGGAATCTAGGCTTCTTTGCATAATAAATCACCAAGTTTGGGGCACAGTTAGAAGGCTGGATGAAGTTTGTGCCGCCTAACATTGTTTAAACAATTTGGCTTATTTGTGAGAAGTTCCCCAGAACTGAAAGTCACACTTACCCAAAAATTCTGCAGCAGACAGCATCAGGGGCTGAAATGTCCTGACTTTTAGCCCCTAGCATGAGTCAAGCTCCAGGGACACTGGATCCTTCATTTCCCATCATGCAACTCAATAGCATCTTTCATTAGACCCTTCCTGACAAGTCAATGCTCAAAACTTTCAAACTCCATGCCCCCAGTTCATAACACAAAACACAAAAATTCTGTTTTCAATCCAAAACCAACATAACCCTGATGACATCACTATGACGTCATCGGGGTTATTGACTCAAACTTTGGAAAAGTCTCTTCAGAAACCAAAAAGATATTATCCAGGGGTTTTCTGGCCGAGTAGTGCTAATCATGACGAGTAAACTGAACTTGATGTGTACAATCTGTAGAGTTCACCCCGGGCCCCGAAGGATTTGAAAACCAGAGTGGAAATGCAGTTCGAGCTTCTGTAATCTCGTATGTTTCTTAGTGGAACGGAAAATGGGGTAAAACTTCCAAGAGGACTTGTTAAAATCTTTCAAGGGTTAAATTTGATTACGTGGAATTACTTAATGAGCACAGACTTCTGTGAAGAAGTCGGGGTGTATCCTAACATTTTAATATCCTATTTTTTTTTTCATATGCATTTTTTTAGATGTACATTTGTCACAGTATGACGCAGTGCTGAACAAGTTTTACCTGGTTTAACAAATCCTTAAAGGAGTACCTGCACCTCGCTCCCACTTCCAAACAGGGCTCATGCATGTGATTTTGTGCACGTGACCTCCACAACATGCATCCAATTGGATTCTAGAAATGACGGGAGGCGGAAGATAAGTCAAACAATTTTACTGCAGAGAAAAACAGTGAAAACGTTTCCATGGTCAGATGTGCAACAGACCGGAAATGTTCAACCCACAGACGTTAAAGTGCTGCAACCTTTTGTCCTCCAAACAAGATCCAGTGTGGAGCTTAAGGCCCCGAAAACACTTGGACTTGCTCTGTAAGATACTTTGTAAAGCGTAAGTACATTCTTCTTCATCCTCCAAGACATGTTGTTATTTATGTCATAGTGATATTTATACGAGTACCAAGCAGAGAGTGATCTGAAAGCAAAATTAGCACAGCTCTTCGATGAGCTGTTTTCAGAGCAGGGTGAAAATGTTCTTTGTGGCTGTAAGAAATAGCCCCCATATTGAGTGTGAGGCTCTGTCTGAGTTTGTTATATCTATACAATGTATATTTAATACTTGTATTATGTTATGAGACAGAAAGCCACCTCTCTCCCTCTCCCCACATGCTTTCTGCCGCACAGACAGAGCGAAGGGAGTCTGCTCACAGAGGTGAAACGCCAGATATGGAGATGAATGTTAACGGTGTAATGATTACAGCCAGTTTATCAGTTTAAGCTGTTCTTGTTTGGGACTTTAAATACAGACGAGGAAGTAGAGTAAGAGACGGATAAATGTCAAAAGAAGAAGGAACTCGAAGATAAAACGTCGTCCTCGCTGATAACCTTTGGACGTTTCACTACCTTTATGTGGAAAGTCTTTCCTCAGTTTGTAGCAACTCCTAGCTTCAAGCTAGTAGTTTACTTAGTCAGGTTGCTCCCTGACCTGCGGTGCTGCTCATCAATTAAGATTGTTTTGGTGAGTTTTCTAGTTTAGGAATATATACAGTCGATATCTCCAAAATTAGGCAACTCAAAACAATCTAGATTGACAAATAGCACTAAAGGTTAGAGGAATTATATGTATTTTTGGGGTGAACTGTCCCATCAAGGATGTCTAAGTTATGACTGTTATGTAACTGTAATTATTACTATGTGTAAACAAAGCCAAAACATTCCTTTATTTATGAATGCATGGATGAATCTGTGTGTTTCAGAGTTAGTAGCATTTATGTTGTCAAGATTTAGAAGGAACCATCCAATTAAGCAAACTGTTTTTAGCCTTACATTTTGTAATTTAAAGGTATATTGAATTTATTTTAGTGAATATCATTTAGTTTGCATCATTATGAAACAGAAGTTGAATCAACAGTCAGGCCATATACTGTATGTCCACCATTTTACATCTTTTACTCCCTTCTAGCTACCTAACTGACGTTGGTGTTAGTTGTGTCAGTGAGCTAGTTCTGTTAGCTACGTAACAGTTATATTTCTATTCTATGATATTTCTACCACACACACACACATCCATTGTTTGTCACCCTCCTATTCTCTCTCTCTATATTTCTCTCTCTCTCTCATACACGGGCAGCACTCTTGACCCTCGGGAGTTTGCTGCCTGAAGTTCCTATTGGGTTTATTGATCGTCATGGGGAAAGATTGCGGCCCTGTGTTTGTGTGTGTGTATGTGAGAGGGACAACCCTGAGAGCCAATCTAGCACCTCAATCCAGCCTAATCCACACACTACAAGCACAATCTAATCATTAAAGCTGCTGCTGATAGCTGACAACAATCACGTGTTCTACCAAAGCCTGGGAAAGCAATTCAATTTGTACAAACTATTAACAAAACCGGGGGAATAAGCGACGAAACAGCACAAAGCAGTGTGTTCTATCTGCCATATTAATACAAAATAAATACCTGTTTTTGATCGGTTGGCAGGAGTTTATTAAGATCGTATATCAGAACCACCATTCTAAATCAGTATTTGTACCAATCTTTTGTAATTTGCTGATGCAAGCGAGACACACAATAATTTAACAAATGACAATGTAGAAATGGAACATTTGATGTCTGGATTCAGAAAATAAGACTAGAAGATGGAAATGTTCTCTGCATCGAGGCCACCAATAATATTTTTTATATATTTGTTTTGCTTTTTAATGCTTACATGGTATGTGTGTGTGTTGCTGCCTTTTGTTTGCCTCTGGCTGAGATCCAGTGGAAGTGTCAGGAGTCCCTCTGGTTTCTTTTTTCACCATCTTCCTGCTCCTCTCGTCCTGTCTGCCTCCCTCTATCTCTCAGACAGTAATTCCTGCCTGACTTTGACTTTTGTTTTTTTGTTCATGCATGGCTGATCAAGACACAGTGTCATGCTTCAGGAAAAAGGGTATGCTATGTACATCTAATTTACAGCCTCCTTTGTGCTTACCTCATCCATCCATCCATCTGTCATACACGGGGCTATTGCAGCCTCTCAAAGCCCCAGACGGGGCCTCCTTTATGTGAGGAGGCTGTCAAAAGAAAGCCCTCTAAACAGGATGGGAGTGGTGGGATGTGCAGACAGACAGACAATCAGACAGACAGGCTGTTAACTGAGGCAACATTACATCTCTCTGTGCAATGAAACAGGCCACAGGGGCTTTACTGCAAAAACAGTTATTTTAACAGGCCGTTAAATGCAGTGTTTTAAACTATTTAAAGCTTATTTTTTCTTCGGGGAAGAGAAACAGAAACGTGTCAGTTAAGTATGATTGTTTTATATGTTTCCAAAGCAAATTAACGTATGTTTTTCAGAATCAGATTTCCACAGGGGGGAAAAAATAAATGCAATGGTTTTTTTTAAATTTCCATTAGCCCGGGTTCCCTGAGGAACTGAGTTACAAGTAATCGAGTGCCTCACAAAAATAAACAATAAAAAAGCAGCACATTCAGTTAATTAATTCACTCGCCACTGGGGCAGCTTTAAGAGAGCGGAGTGCACTTTGTGTTTTACCACATGGAGGAAATCAGATGTTAAATGCTGCAGAACGCAGAGCTGACCTGTTGTTTTGACTTCTCTGCTCGTCATTGGAAAAGGTTAACTGCTTTATGAATCACACCAGGCTGCCCATAGTGTCAAATCTACGTAAACAAACTGACATGCAGTGAGACACGTCTCACTTAGAGATTGCACAGATGCTCCACAAGTGGCCCGACGCTAGCCTGGGGCCTGCCAATTTATTTGTGGGACACACTTGAGGAAGGCATCATTGATCTCAGCGAACACTTCCTCTTTCGTTGGTGTGGGTTAGTCACGCCCCTTTTCATTACTCATGCTTGCCATGGAGATCATGTGTTTGTGAAGTTGTGTGTGTGTGCGTGTGTGTGTGAGAGAGTGAATGCATGCATGTGTGAATGCATTCGCCTAAGTGGTAGCAGCTATATAAAATTTAAGTTTGTTATATAAACATGTCAATATGCACTTTTCGCTTTGTTTTTGTGATGTGCTAGTGCGTTGACTTTAGGGATGGCAATATCAGTTGGTCGGTCCACTGCTTGGGTCCAGACTGAAATATCTGTTGCATTAAATGAAAAATGAAAAAATGTTCTTCCAGACATTCACGTTCCCCTCAGGAGTAATATTAATACCTTTTTCATGAAGCGCCATCATCAGGTCAAAATTGTCCATTGTTTGATTTATGACTAAATACCTGCAAAACTAGTGACATTTCCATAGTCTAAGCTGTGCTATGTGTTTAGTCCAAATGTAAGAATGCATGTTAAAGATGTTTACATGCCCTCTAAACGTTGCCTTTTTGAGTGTTAGCGTTCCGCTCAAGCACAGCCTCACACAGCCTCTAGCATGGTTGTCGGCTTGTTTTATAGGCTAATGTTGTGTCTGTCTCTTTCATGGTCTCTTTCTGCGCCTTTAAACACTTTATATATCTCTATTAAAAAGTTCAAAAACAAAGTTTATCACTCACTGAAATATTTTAAACATTCATCACAAAAATTCATTGCAAAAGAGACATTTCATGGTAGATTTAACATCAAACAGTGTCGTCAATGTAATGTCCGTATACGGTCCCAGTACTGTAGAGTGACATGCTGGTCTGAGGACACATTTTTTGTTGGCCCAAAACATTGCAAACCACACTGCAGTATAGTGAGCATTTTCCTCTTGACAACAGAGTGATTTCGATCATTTTCTTCCTGGGATTGTATGGAAAAAGTGGTGTTCAGTGTGTCCTTGTGTGTGGCTCTCACTGTCAGTACTCACCACATACTGCCCTTTTATTTATTACCTTTACCTTTGTTTACTATAACCTACACATACCTTTGTCTATAATACCAAGAAAACATTTGCGACCAAGCCATAGTCAATCATACTCAGCTAATCAGCTCCATCTCGTGGGCAGCTGATATCATTACATCTTCAAGAAAGTGACCACCTTGATGAATATGAATAGACAGTGGCAATCCTTACGTTTCCTTTCATATGTATATATTTACTTCGAACATGTTTAAGTAAAAAAAAAAATGAACAGTATATAGCAAACTGTCAATGAGCAAATTCTCATTCTCAATAACAAGAACCATCAGCAAGCAACAAAACAAGCCAGACCTATGATAGATTATTAAATTATATA
>NW_022280078.1:1909322-1910628 GCF_004355925.1 Anarrhichthys ocellatus | reverse complement strand
AGGCGGCTAGCTTTAAGAGGACACCAAAGCAACGCTTTAAAATGCGACACTAACGCACTCCGTATTCATTAAAACGTTTGTGTGAAATGTCAATGTAGAACAGCGGCCACTGAAGCAGGCGTCCAGCTGGCGTGACAGCCGTTCTGGTCGGCGTTAGCGCGCGCGAGCTGCCCCGTTCAGCTAGCCGCTTGCTAGCCTTCGGCTAACACACCCCGAGTCCCTTGCTGACTGGACACCGCCGAATATTCATTAATTTCCCAAAATGTCTCGTGAATGATTCGCAACATTAATCCCCAGACTGAATCCCCGACTGTCAGTCAGCGTTAACGTTACTTACTGCTGTGGTTTTTGTCTTGTCGGTGTGGGACCAGGCCGGCGGATAAAACGCGTGTTTCTGCAGTCAGTGAGTGAGGAGGAGGAGGAGGAAGCAAGGACCAGCAATGATTGTGTGATCTTAGAGCATGGGGGGAGGGGGGAGTTATGAATCATTAATGTTTCCTGTATGGGATGTTACATCCCATGCATTGTTGACACTCAATGATCAGCATAATATTAACTATTATTATTACTACTGCTGCTACAGTGGAGCATTTTACATAATTAAGACAGAAATGAGATCTAAATTTAGTTTAAAGGACCACTTTGTGTATTTTCAACCTTTGTCCTAGTATGACAAGCCTTGTCATGTGTGTACTCATTTACCAAATCTTAAACCTGGTAGTGCAGGGGCAAGAAAGAGTTGAAGCCAGCAGTGGAAGAAGTACTTTTAACTCTTTTTTTTAAAAGTTAAAATACAGAAGTATTAAGTAATTTATATTATATCATTACAAATAGTGATGTATTATTGTGTATATAACTTAAATGTTGCTCTATAATAATGCATCATAATTTCTTAGTTGCATTTTGTAGTGATAATCTGAATCAGCAAAGTAACTAATGTGGTCAAATAAATGTAGTGGTCAAAAAGTACAACACTAGAAGTTTAAAGCTACATCAAATCTTAAAAACTGAGAAAAAATGTACATTAAAATTGTACTACAGTACAGTACACTGCTTTCAGCCCATCATTTGTTGTCTTGAAACAGAAAGTAGAGTGTGACTGTTCTCTATAGAATACTGTAAAAGCCAGTGAAGTTATAGCAGATTCAGCAGCAGTTTTGTAGATTTCATTTAAGTCACGTGGTTTTCAGATTTCTATCTGCGGAAGTTCACGATGGGCGATAAACGCTACACAACTGCAACGGTCTTTGAGGTGAGATGCAGGGTTATTCTCATCATCAGGTAATATGCCAATCATTTTCTGGAT
>NW_022280078.1:1904779-1909222 GCF_004355925.1 Anarrhichthys ocellatus | reverse complement strand
ATATACACATATATATATATATATATACATACATATATATATACATATACATATATACATATATATATATATACATATACATATACACATATATATATATACATATACATATATACATATACATATATACATATATATACATATACATATATATACATATACATATACATATACATATACATATATATATATATATATGCGGGGGAAATTGCTTTTCTACAACCAACAATGCCAAACCCCAAAATATCAAATTTATGATATAAAACTGAGAAAAGCAGAAAATCACAACCATTGAGAAGCACGAGACCGCAAACTCGTGTTCTTTTTGCTTGAAAAATTACTTAATCCACCATCAAACGGGTTCCAGATACATTCATCACACACATCCACCGCTTTCTGATTGCAAGACCTCAACTTAACTCAGACTAAGGTACCACACGATGGGAGCTGATTCACAGGACACTTTATGAAAACCCATTGAACATACGTGGAATCATGCATCATGACTATTTATCTCAACACTGTGTTATACACAAAGCCAGCAAGTAGATGTTAACTACGCCTGGGACAGCTGCACACCCAGTCAGTCTTCAATCACCCCAAATTTAGGTTTACTGCACACTTCATTTGACAAACTATTTTTTTATATAACTAAATACATTCACACATATTACCTTCATTCTGTACTCCACATCACATGCACATAATCCAACCATGGCTAGTAAGGCATTACGAGAAAAGTTGCTTCTTGGACTGTGAAAGCTAGAGAGTACAGTTTGATAAAGTTCACGAGACTCTCTACGACGTCAGTGTTCAAACTCACAGGACAACATGGCCTTCAATAAATGTGGTACAGTTCATCTAATTGTGATTACCATATCATCCACAACAGAAATCTTATTCTGGTCCCACCTTACTAGCATTAGATATTAGATTATTGATGTGCATGTGAAAGTAGCCAATTCTCTCAAAAGAAAACCACAAGGTCATGTTCAAATAATTTACTTGTCAGTGTCAAAGATTGAGCCAACATTTCCTTTTTGTTCACAACAAATCCCTCTCCTCAAAGACATGAAAGATGAAAAGACGGAGAATAAAGTGGAGAAAGTGAAATCCAAAAAAAAAAAAAAAAAAAAAAAAAAAAAAAAGTGACCAGTCCTGCTTTGTCTCTGTGGGGACCTTGAACCTAAAAGTCAGCGTGTTGTAAAGCTTGAATTAAGTCCATTGAGTAGTTATGAAAAAGGCAAACGGCAGCTGTCATTTCCTGGATCCTGCTGCCGACTTTTGGCCGAGCTCCCTGGCTCTCTCGGTGGCAGATTCCACGGCGCTCATGGTGGCTGCTCTCACACCGCCCTGTTCCAGGGTGTGAAGCCCGTAGATGGTTGTTCCTCCCGGGGTGCAGACCTCAGCGCGTAGCTGCGCTGGATGCTTCCCGGACTCGCGTAACAATCTCCCAGCACCCTGCAGACAGATGGAACAGCGACTAGATTTAATCCTGGTGTATTCAAATACTGTGCTGGCACACATGAAACGTAGTATTCTTAAAAAAAATATTAAAGTTGCTAGAGTGAAACAAAAGCATGGTAAAACTGACCAGAACGGTTTGGGATGCGATGCTGTGTGCCAGAGCACTTGGCATTCCCATTTTAACAGCTCCTTCTGCCAGCGCTTCAGCAAACAGATACACCTGCAGAGAGGGAGGGATCACACGCATCACAATCAAATAAAACACACACGCAAGTGTTGATGACATGCATTACTGCAGAGTAAACTATTTACTCAATATCATATAAGCTTATTTCTGACAATAACACACTGTACAGCGTGTTTAAGCCGTTTCCACCTGGACAACAATACAGCTTTACATAAGTGTAATTCCCTGGTGGAAGAGAGCTGCTCAAGACACAACAAGGTTTGAGATGTGCTCGCCGCACATCACAGCATCCAATGTAGCAAAAAGCTGTGGCGGCGCGGCACAAGTGATTGGAAGTAATGGGTCTCAGAGTACAGTGGTTGCATTGTGTCGGAAACGGACCTTTGATGTACATTGACAATAAAAGCAGACCTGAGATTGATTGTGATTATGTATTGTCTACAAGTTGACTTTCATGTTGTAGTGAAATTACTTCAAAACAGTTTGAACAATGAAGGTTGGAAAACAGAAATCTAAAACAGTACCTTTCTCTGTTTTAATAAAAGGTTAGAAGAATTACAGGTTTCACTGTTTTCTTTCATTTTAACTTAATTAAATTACAGGCTTGAATCCAATCATCAATCAACATTAACTTCTTTGCTATGAGGTAGTCTTATTAAAAAAAAGTCATCAAGCAATTACCAATCCTTCCTTCTAAACAAACTATACAAATCCTGGGACACTCACAAAAGCGACTCCGCTCCCGCTAAGTCCGGTGTGGATGTCGATCCAGGCCTCGGGTCCCTCCTCCACCAAACCACAGCGGTGCAACAAAGAGTGAAGCAGAGCTCCGTCCTCCGGCCTTGCATGGGATCCCCGAGAAAACAGGAGAGCCCCTTCCTGAACCAAACACGGGAGATTCGGCATAAGCCTGATGACAACTGAATTCTCTGGCAGGAGCTTGGAATTGAAAGAGAGAAAAGAAATATATATATTACTCATCTCGAGACCACCACGAAAACCCCCATTTTTGTTTGAAAAACCATTACACGCGGGCTCGCACCTCCTCCAACGTTGCCAGCGTTACTCCTGCCGCTACAGACACAATAATGTGTCGGTGAGTGACGTGGAGGGAAATCTCACTGAGAACTGGTGGAACCAGGTGAGGTTTGACTGCTACAAAAACCACGTCTGACCCGCAGACCACCTCTATGTTGGAGTGAGTGACGGCAATCCCGAGCTCCTGAAAGCCAATGGAAGGGATGTTACTGACCCACATGTCCACCAGCATGTAGCCACACGTACACAAAGTCAATCCATGTCCACGGGTCAGGAAGAATAAACAGTTCACCTCGTTTTATATGCCACAGGTTGGATCATTTGTGCATCACAGTCTCAATTTGACACTAATTCATGTCAAATTAGTGTCACATACAGTTATGCTTGTTTCAGCGATACTGGTCAGCTATGACTGGAGCGTGGCAGCTATCAGGTGCACACATGCCGCTATGTGATGCAGTGCAAAACACTAAAGTTAGCTTATCCAAATAGCATGTGTGTGAGAGCTGAAATGTTTAGTTAAATAAATGTTAAGTTGACTGAAAATCAATTGGAAGCTATTTTGATGACAGTGTTTCATTTTACAAGCAAAAACATGATCTGGTTCTCGCTTCGCCACAGTTAAGACTTGCTGCTTCGCTCCGTTTTTATTATAAATCTTATATATTTTGATTATGGACAAGCTAACGTAAAATGTCACCTTGTACTCTTGGAATTGAGATGGGTTGTGATGATAGTGAGCTGAATATCTTTGGTTTTTGAACATTTGTAAACATCACCATGTCATGATATAAATTACAACTGTAATCCTTCACAAAATAAACAAGCAGATAAATCAATGATAAGCATAATTGTTCGATTCACTCCTAATTTGTATTAACTTAATAAAGGTATGTTTTAAGACAGACCTATCTGGACACACTTGTTTTGTCACCTAAGCTTAATGTTGCTTAAACCCTGTAAATGTAAATCTATTTGATGACAGAATATTACATTATTTTAAGTTCAAGTTTCTAATTTGAGAACATGAATTGCTAATTCCTGCACAGGAGGTATTCATTTGTACCCTGGAATTACTGTACTATATGCACATACAAAAAAAAATAAATAAAAAAAAAAATAAATAAAAACTTGACACCCGCAGGACTGAGCATCAGAACAGAAGATCAGCATAACAATAAATTGGTTTGCAGGTCGAACATCCATTAACGAGTAACCTGATCTTACAAACAGTAACTATGATCCCAACTACGACTGCTCACCGTCCTGCAAACCACCCCATCCTACCGACACTGACAGAAGTAAAGCAGGGAAAAAGTACCTGAAAGCGGCCCAGGTTCCTGGAGGATGGTGCGCTCACTTTGAGGTTTACAGGAGGAACATCTCCTATAACGGGAACACACAAGAGACCGTTAACTGCTTTATTTAGAACCTCTCTGCTCCGTTTCAACGACTTCCCCTCTCTCTCTCTCAACTCACCAGACAACATGCCCTTTGCAATGCCGAAGGCCATGTTCCCTGCACCAATGAAACCAATATTCGGCTGCGAGTCCACCTCAGGGTCCATTTTGATCTGAAGAAAAGGAGAACAGATTTGAGTGGAAACATTAACAACGGGCGACATCATTATTACCAAAAAACTATGGGTATGTAAATCACAGGATGACCTAGAACACAATGCTATCATGACAGTGAGAATGGTATCACACACACACACACACACACACACACACACACACACACACACACAC
>NW_022280078.1:1809022-1904769 GCF_004355925.1 Anarrhichthys ocellatus | reverse complement strand
CACACACACACACACACACACACACACACACACACACACACACACACTAAGAAAATTAAATATGCAAATATTAGTCAGTTAATCGACGGACATCTTTGGGTTTTGGACTGTTTGTCAAATCAAAAAAGCATTTTGAATACATCACCAAAATGTGCAGCGATAAAGTAAATCCATCATATATGATAAAAATATCTTATTAACTAAAAGCAATGCCTTAAACGGGTATATTTTCTTTAAAATCAGTTATATGTTTATTAAATGTATTGACATGTTTAATAAGGGAGAATTTGACAGACCACTGAGACACACTGTTAACAGCGTGCACAGTCTAGCTTGTTAACAGTAACAGTGTGCCGTATAACCTTTTGTGACTCTTGTGTCCCATCTGAAGGCGTGAGGAGAAATCAGGTAACTTAAATCCTGGTTGACATTTGGTCAGTAATTACATTTTCCCCCCAACCCCCCATAACATGTCCTGGGTCTTTTTGTCATGCAACTGCATCTTTAATCCAGATCAGATTTTACAGGGACGAGAAAGCCGGTTACTGCAGCAGAGAAGGCGGCAAGTTTGCTTGTAAATCTGATTTGTCTCTTGATTTTGTAAGCTGATGATTTCAGAAAGCATGTTGCTGCTAAAAGCCGGAAGTACTCACATTATTTCAAACGCATCTACAGTATGCAGAGAACGGATCATGTTAACAGAAAATATGTATCAAGAACTACTTTGATAGCCGATCATTTGTTACGGTGTTATCCCAAGCATGTGTGCTCACTCATCAAATGTGAAGAGTTGCTATTTTTCTCAGCATCTCTCACCATTTTCCACTTCTAAGAAAACCATCAAGCAGCAAAATGACAGCGGAGGAAATTCCACACACACCTAAAGAGATTCTTCAAGAGAATGTCCGTCCACGTACGGTGCCAGAAACATACATCCCAGAGTAGTCTGCCTATATGTTGCTGAGGCAGTTATTTTTCACATTCCTTTTTGAGACCGACTACGCAAAGTTGTCCGTGTATTCGGTCCAAGATAAAACTAATGCAGTTAAATACAATAGACATGCATGTATAATGTTCAGTTTTTGTTAACATGGTTGTTAAATTTATAGTCATTTTGGAGGTTGTAGGAATTTAATTCTATCTTCTCTAATCTATTCTTCTATTCAAGCATTTTGAGTGGCACCTGTGAATGTTTACTTTAATATAGAACCAATGTAAATTATATATCTAAACTATGTGAAATTATATGCATTTGTTTTCATTAGATCACCTGTTTAAATAATGAATTAAACACTCTTTTTGCATCATACTGTGTTATAGAACATTTATTCTACCCTTATTGATATAAATAGAGTGGACAGACTATTAGTAACATCTCTCACTATAGCAAAATATAATCAACATCCCCTAACAGACACATAATGACCATAAAGTTGAATCCACACCTGGCTAATACTGTATAACCATGTAGGATTGCATGCAGGACTCTATTTGACTGCGTTAGTTTTAAAATAGGCGTACCGAGTATATGACTGTGTATCAGAACAACCCAGAGACATGTTCACGGTTGGGTAATGAATGCATGCATCTCTAGACAACACATGGAAGAAATGAAATCACGGTTATGATCTAATGACAAGACGACGTCGCATCCACGGCATCACCCCTACAATTAAACCCAGGTTCTGGGTGGAATTGTCCGGGCAGGGCTGCGGCCAGTGCAGCATCGACGCGTCTCCGTCCGAGTCCTCCGTCACTTCATCGTTCCTGTCAGAGTTAACTCCGGCTCCGACCAAGGGGTGTCTGGACTCCATGATGGCTATCATCGTCTTTTCATAACGCCACCAGCCCTGTATTTTGGTCGGTGCCGGAGAGTCGGGCTCTCTTTTACACTTGTAATACGCACTTTTGAGAAGTTTCCAGCGAAACTTCAATTGGTCCACGGATCTGTGGTAACCGGCCGCTGTCATTCTCCGGTGTGCCACCTTGAACAGCTTGTTATTCCTCACTTTCCTTCCGTCCAAGCATTTCTTCATGTCCAGCTCCTTGAGGATCTCCAGGAATAACTCCGTCTCCTTCACGTCCCAGTTCTGCTTCTTGATGCCAGAGTCGTCCATTGTTGTGGCAATGTAGCCCCGGCTAGCTCGACGGCTAGCAAACGTTAGCCCAACGGTAGTGAAATATCCACACAGCGGGGATGCTAATGAGGTGCTAGCATGTCGTGATGAGACAGGGGCAGAGCGGTGCTGCTGCTAGCATAAATGTCAGCAGTATTTAGCGTAAAAAGCGAGTCGATAAAATGTTAAAATCCTGTGTTTAAAAAAACCACGATAGCAGAAAACCAGCCCTGATGCTGCATCTTGCTAGCAACACAATAATCCAGCACAGATTAGATCAGAAATACAATGCACGTGTTACTTGTTGACTGGACAACCATAAAATATCACGGAGTGACATACACACGATGTCAGGCGATGTTGTGAATAACACCGGCTAACATTGTCGGTAGGGTATTTATTCACCTGAGGTGTTTTCAGAATGGCTGACGTCCAACGTTTAGCAAAAACCAAATTGTAGTTTAATTTGACTGTCTCACCGGCCGGAGCATCCAGCAAACCAACCAGTTGTATAAAGTGAACTATCGGTGGGTTCGTTTTAAGCACCTGTGCTGCTGCACCAGGTGGGCGGTTCTTTATACGTTTTCAACCTAACAACACACACACACATGATTCCGCACACGAACACTCCGTTTCAGCCGTGGTATAAATCTAACACACCCCATGTCCGCCCACCCCAAAACAATGCGACTAATCCCATTGGCTGTGTCTTTATACATCCATGGGGCGGTGAAGTGTTGGACCACAAAACAATCAGATGTAATTTTGAACAGCTGTGAGAGGGAGCCAGCAGCCACAAGGACCTGCACAATTTAAGAACAGGTACATGATTTAGCAATGTTTAAAATGTGCATTTAATCCAGCGTGCATAGAAAAGCAAGGTAGTTCATTTATAATTATTTTACTCGCATATAGTGTATCATAGTTTTTAGCTACCTTAATCAGAAGAAGGCATCGTGATGGGCTCCCGGTGCTTAAAACAGACGGAAATGTTGATTTAAAATTTCGTTTCCCCCCCCTAATCGTGGCGTCTGTTCATCTTTAGTAATGTAACTTTGTATTTTCTTCATGCGTAAATGATGTTGTAGTGATCCACACAGCAGGTGGTATTGGAGCGCCAGTGCAGCAGAGCAGACATGCCCGGGCAAAGCCTCGGTGTGGTCTTCATTCAGACGTATGAATGAAAGTCTTGATTATTGGCAGCATGCATACAGTTATGCTCACTGTGCATGGGCTCAGAATACCCCGTGCATCCATTTAACGTATATAATAGCAATGCTGCATATACATTGTCAAACATATTGTCCCTGTTGTTGTCGCCGCCATCTGGCGATCTTCTTAAAATATGGACATTTTAAAGACATTACAACCTCTCCCAGAAGTTAAGTCAGAATTTAATAAAGTTATCTTAATTAGATGTCAGATAGTGATACAAGTAAATCAGGCACTTGCACGATGAAAGGCAAGGCAAGTTTATTTGTAGAGCACATTTCAACAACAAGGTAATTCAAAGTGCTTCACATAAAACCATTAAAAGCATCAAAACATAAGGCAAAAGAAAAAGGAGATTTAAGAACATTCATTGAAACAATAAAAACAGTAATTAAAACATTAAAAAACAGTGTAAGAAATAAAATGCAGTAGTGAAATGCAGGAAATTGATTAATATATTAATTGAATCTGGTTCAATTAAAAGCAGTAGCAAACAGAAAAGTCTTCAATCTTGATTTTAAAGGAGCTGAGGGTCTCAGCAGACCTGCAGCTTTCTGGGACTTTGTTCCAGATATGTGGAGCAGAAAAACTGAACGCTGCTTCTCCGTGTTTAGTTCTGACTCTGGGAAGAGAAAGTAGACCGGTCCCAGACGACCTAAGGGGTCGGGATGGTTCATAAGGTAGCAGCAGATCAGAGATGTATTTTGGCCCTAAACCATTCAGTGCTTTATAAACCAACAGCAGGATTTTAAAGTCAATTCTTTGTTTGACAGGAAGCCAGTGCAAAGACCTCAGAACTGGAGTGATGTGATCCACCCTCCTGGTCTTAGTGAGGACTCGAGCTGCAGCTTTCTGACAGACTTTTTACAGAGACCTGTAAACACACCGTTACAGTAGTCCAGTCTGCTGAAGATGAATGCATGGACAAGTTTTTCCAAATCCTGTTGAGACATAAGTCCTCTAATCCTTGATATATTCTTCAGGTAGGCTGATTTTGTAATTGTCTTGATTTGGCTGTTCAGGTTGAGGTCTGAATCCATAACTACACCTAGATTTCTGGCTTGGTTTGTGGGTTTTAACATCAGTGATTGAAGCCGAGCGGTGATTTTCAATCGTTCATCCTTGATACCAAAAACAATTACTTCTGTTTTATCTTTGTTGAATTAAAGAAAATTCTGGCACATCCAGTTGTTGATTTGTTCAATGCAGTTACCCAGCCCTCTTATGGGATTATAGTCCCCTGGTGACATAGTTATGTAGATTTGTGTGTCGTCTGCATAATAACACACTGTTGTTTTCCATAATCTGAGCTAGTGGA
This sequence comes from Anarrhichthys ocellatus, assembly GCF_004355925.1. Classification (NCBI taxonomy): domain Eukaryota; kingdom Metazoa; phylum Chordata; class Actinopteri; order Perciformes; family Anarhichadidae; genus Anarrhichthys; species Anarrhichthys ocellatus. The sequence goes on along the minus strand of NW_022280078.1, from coordinate 1,900,122 downwards.
AGCATGTAGATGTTGAACAGAAGAGGCCCCAGTATTGAACCTTGGAGAACACCACGTCATTGTAGTCAGCTCTGATGTGTAATTAGCTACAGACACAAAGTATTCTCGGTCCTTCAGTTAAGTGTTGTGCCAGAGAGTCCCACCCAGATTTTTAGTCTTTCGAGTAGTATGTCATGGTCGACCGTGTCGAATGCAGCACTGAGATCTAGTAATACTAAGACTGAAATTCTGCCATTGTCTGTGTTAAAGTGGATGTCGTTGAAAACCTTAACAAGAGCAGTTTCAGTACTGTGGTGCTGTCGAAAGCCTGACTGGATGACATCAAAGCAGTTATTTACGGCCAAGAAGTTGTTCAGCTGTTGGAAAACCGCTTTTTCAATTATTTTATTTAAAAATGGGAGGTTTGATATTGGCCTATAATTTTTCATTGTTGCGGAGTCTAAACTAGCCTTCTTTAGGAGCGGTTTAATAACTGCAGTTATTAGGGCTTGTGGGAAGACATCTGAGAGAAGGGATGTGTTTACAATTTGTAAAAGATCAGTGGTCATGCAGTTTGAAATATTTTTGAAAACGTGTGTTCGTAGAATATCCAAGCAGCAGGAGGATGACTTCAGATGTTGTATAATGTCTTCTAGGCTTCTACGGTCGATTGAATGAAATTGTGTCATGATATTTGAATGGATGTTATTCAGAGAAGGGGACAACACATATCCTGTGGTTGGTGTGGAGGTACTGACTGCTTGTCTGAATTTTCTCAGTAAAAAAGGAGGCAAATTGATTGCATGCCCAGGTGGATTGGAGCTCAGCAGCTACCGACACTGGAGGGTTTTGTTAGCCTGTCGACGGTAGCAAATAAGGCGCGTGTGTTGTTATTGTTTTTGGTTATGATGTCAGAGAAGAAGGACTGCCTTGCATTTCTAAGTTCCAAATTATAATTGCGAAGTCTCTCTTTATAGATGTCACAGTGAAACTGGAGATTAGTTTTTCGCCACCTGCGCTCAGCTTTCCGACACTCTCATTTCTCTATTTTGACCAGCGTAGCATTTCTCCAAGGAGCTCTTTGCTTAACTGAGACAACCTTCACTTTAGTGAGTGCAATGGCATCAATAATATTTTTAACTTTAGAATTGAAGCCATCTACAAGCTCATTGACTGAGATGCAAGAGAGGGCTGGTGTGGAGGAGAACTTCTGAATAGATAGTTCACTGGTGTTTTCAGAGATGTAATGCTTCGTCACAACCTCGGTTTGGACATTTGTGTGCAAGGAGATTGCACTCTCAAAGAAAACACAGAAATGATCAGAGAGTGCAACATCAGTCACAGCGACCTTGGAAATGTTTACACCTTTGGTGATGATTAGGTCCAGAGTGTGCCCCCTGTTGAGTGTGGATCCTGTCACATGCTGAGTCAGATCATAGTTATCAAGGACACCACATAGTTCTATAGACCCTCTGTCCTGGGGATTATCAACATGGATGTTAAAATCGCTTACAACAAAGTCAAAATCAATTCAGATTATAGACAGCAGTTCAGTAAACTCATCAAAGAAGGTTGCACAGTATTTAGGCGGTCTGTAAATGTTTAGGAATAAAGCTTGAGTGGAATTCAGAGCCTCGTATTCAAAAGAACTAAAATGACCAAAGGACATCTGCTTGCATTGAAGAGAATCATTAAATAAAATAGCAACTCCACCTCCTTTCTTATGCGCTCTTGTTTCACTCATGAAACTGAAGTTGTGAGGTGTTGATTCAATAAGAACAGCTGCACTGTTATCTTGATTTAACCATGTTTCAGTTAAAAACAAAATGTCCAGTTTGTGCCTAACAATAAAATCATTGATTAAAAATGTTTTTCCTGACAGAGACCTGACATTTAATAAAGCTAAGTTTAATGTGGTTAAAGCTTTCTTTGCCCAATTTATTTGGACAGGCTGCCGAGGAATGTATGTTAAGTTTGCAGGTTTACTATTGTTTCTTCGCAGCCTCACCTTTCTTTTTCTATAAATTATCAGGACAGGAATTGAGAAGGCTAGCTGCATACAGGGCCCCGTCTTTTCCTGGAGAGAGTCATTGGTGTCATTAGCCTTGTAGCCTGGACCCAGAAGATATCAATTATAGCCTCCAAGATAGTGGCTCACATCACTCCAGCTCCGAGTCCTCTGCACCGGCCTGCCTTGCCATGCCCTGCCTTTATCAGTAGGAAACGCCCTACTTCATGAAGGGTGTTTTATGTTGTAGAGACTTCTGAAAAGTTAGTAAATAACCTTATTGAGAAATCCATCGTACATAGCCTAAAGAGATAACTAGAACAAATTCAAGAACAAAATTCAACAAATATTAAAAAGTTCCGCTGAGTTGTTTGGCAGGCACTTAATCTCTAATTTATCTCAAGAGAGTGTAATAAGAAGCATGCAATATTTTAACTTAATATTAATAGTTAAAAAGCTAATATGAGGAATTGGGTGAAATGGCTCCCGTAGCCCATGAACAGATGCACTACTTATTGAATACATTTTCGTAATCAAAAAACTGACGGATATCTTGAGAAGTAGCTCACCTTTAAGAAAATGGGGGGGAAATTGGACATTATAAAAGACATCTGAACCGAGCTACAAATGAATCCAGGACTATACGTGAATGATTTTTCTTTTGTGCTGTTTTAATGTTGTAAATCTCCTGCCATTAAAATATGTAAGGGATGAATTGATGATGGGTTCTTATTGTGTTATGCTCCAGACATGGGCCATCTCCTGATCCACCGCCTGTACTTCCTGCTGATCTGCACGCTGGCCTGTCCTGCAGTCAACGGGTTGTTTGAGTGGCTGAGAGAAAAGGAGGCCCCTCCACCAGCAGCACCACCAGCAGCAGAAGTCCCAACACTTCTTGCAAAGGATGCCCGGTTTGAGATGACTATTGCAGATGAGAGGTTTTTGGCTGAGTCAAAGCTGATGGAGCTCAGCCCATTAGACAGCTGTCATTACAGGGTAAATGAGGAATTTAGGGTTCTCAGTCTTTGGCTGAGAATCCACTTAGTCACTTATGCAACTAACCTGTTCTTGTTTTTATTCAGTGGTGAATCTAACAATGAATTCCTTGATCAAAAAGTCCAAAAATAGTGGAAAATTCTCATCACAATTTCCTAAAGCCTGAGATGATGTCTTCAAATTGCTCGTTTTGACTGACAAACGGTCCAAAACACCCAAAGATCCAGCTAATGTTTTGAAGTCTATCACAATTTTAGCTAAAAACTCCCAATCACATGACAACCTGAGAGCCCTCACAAGATGTTTTGTGATGGAAAATTAAATTGCAGTCCAGAAAATTTGAGAAACACTGCTGTAAAGGCGTTTGGACGTCTTCATCCAATGGTGGCAGTGCTCACAGCTCTGTCACTTTAGTACACCTCCACTGTTTTTTTTACCTTGACATTGTAATAAAGCGCTGCGCTCCATTGTAGGTGGTAGCCCAGCTGAAGGCGAGCTGTGAAAGCCTCCCGGAGGAGCAGCTGGCGAAGCTTGGGGTCGTACTGTTTAACTGCCAGGCCGAGACTGAGGGGCGCCAGACCTACCCATGCACGGAGCAAATGGTAAGAAATAAAGTTATCCTTATATTTTAAAGTCAAAACAATGTGCTGTGGGTATTTCTGGCGCTATCTCATTGTGATGTTTCAGACCATAAGAGAGTGTACAGCAGACATGGACTCGGACACATGGAATGCTTATCACATAGTGAGCAACAGGGCGCGCTCCGTTTGTTACGCCACGCGGCAGCAGCTCTTCCGGCGCAGAGCGGAGCAAACTGTGAACGCTCTCATCTCCACGGCTACTAGCCAACTAGATGCAATGACGGAACTGAAGGTAGATTTCCATTCATCATTTTTTGCTTTGTCATATTTATGTGCATAGGATGCCAGTTTGATTATTTTTTTTTTTTTTTTTTTTTTTTTTTTTAAATAAATCCTGTTTTCTAACAGGAGGGCCAGCTGGAGCTGAAGGAACTGACTGCCGCCTCCTTGGACAAGCTGTTGGATGGCCACAGTGCTCTGCAGGCCCAACAGGGGAAACTGTTCGAGGGCCAGGGGCAAATGGAGAGTTCACTGAGGGACAACCTGGAGCGCCTGGGCCAGGAAAAAGCCCTAATCGCCTCTGGACAGGAACTGGTGGCCCAGCTCATTCAGGGCATCACAAAGAGAGTGGGTGAGCGCTCGCATGTATTTCACACTGAGAAATATTTAGCATTAGGTATATTCAGCACAGTTACTTTTGACGAGCACAGTTCTGACTGTATGAAGTGTCGACATACCAAAATGTGCACCTGCATATGTGCTTTACATTGCTGAGGTTGCACTCTTAGTATTTGAGAGCACATGCTTTACTTTAAATAATACAACTTTTTTTAAATTATTATTATTGATTTGATGGATACAAATGTAATTATTTTCTAAACGTAATGAATGATTGACCTGCTCGTACAATAACATTAATAGAGAACTGGGGCTGTCGTTGTCAGCCGTCATTCATTATTGTGTCTCCCACGCCAGGAAGAAACTAAGTATTACCAGTTAAAGAGCAACATTAGGTCCCTACAGTACAACTTAGTAATCTACTAAACATATAGAGCCCACACGTGTCTAAGTAAAACCAATGAAATGCATCAATTACCAGTTATTTCGCACTCCATACAATGTTGTACTAGCATCACATTAGCCTCGAACAGCTAATGTGTCTAAGAAAATGTCTACGTGGTCACTAAATACTTAGTCCTCTTGTTTACATGTTCTATAGTCAGAAATGAGAGATTGATTTGATGTCTCAAGCTGCTAAACATCCTCATTTATTCCTCAAAGAAAGTGATTTACAAGGAGACTTTATGACAGTTTCATGTTCAGAATGGGTTTTTGAAAGGTTTAGTCTGCCCCTTCAAACCGAATATCTTCTAATGTCACATCCTGTAGTATTAAATGGATATTTATTCCCTTCTGCCTGCCTCCCTCTCCGCTCTTAGAGAATGTGAGTGAACATCTGCAGATCCAAGGCTCGGAGGTGCAGGACAGCCACAAGGCCATTGTTAAAGACCTCGCAGATGTCAGACACCAAGCTCAGGACATCCACCAAAAAATTGGTAATCAAATCTAAATTCGTCACACAATTAGAACTTTCTGTTGAAATAAGTGTCGTCTTGAATATGTATTTCTTTCCCCTGTGCCTGTGGCTGATCAGACCACAGTATGTCTGAGCTTCTGCAGTACCAGGACCAGACCTCTCAGTACTACACTGACCTGATGAACAAACTGGAGCGCATGAACAGCACCCTTGGAGCCACGCTGCTCTTCCTGGATAACATGCAGAGCCGCATTGAGGAGAGGCTCCACATGATCCAGGGCTACCTTGGCTGGGCAGGTGAGACGTCACACCCACAGTGCAGTGACCACGTTTGTTTGAGATGTCCTAAAACTATTTAAATTTGGTTAAGATTTTATTTCTTATTAAATGTCCCTTGTGCTTGTTGTGATTTCAGGTTTGAGCCTGACAGCCATGTGGACGTGTGTCTCACACACAGGCTACTTTGTCCTGTGTGCAGTCCTGCTGACGTTCCTGCGTTGTCCAGGTTTCTCTCGAGCCGTGCTGCTGCTCGCCGTGCCTCTCAATGCACTGGCCGAGGTCAACCAGCAGCCGGCGCTGGATCTTACCGGCCTCAGCCTGCTGCTGCTCATTCTCTCTCTGGGTACAAACTTAAAGATGCTTACAAGGCAAATACAAAGTCTTCAACTTCGTTAGGTATCTGTCCCAATGTTTTGTTTTTTCCATATGTGCAGGTCACTGGTTTGTGAGTCAGTTGTGGGCATGCCTCCAGATCAGAGGAAAGCCCGCCTCCCCGCTGCCACTGGCCCCGTGTGACATTGTTAAGCCCATGAAGCAGCCAGTCTCATATCCACTGTCCTCTACACCACAGAAGTGAGTCTGCAGAGTTCATTATAAACTGTCTATGCTGCAAAAGGCTAATGAATTAAACCTAGCAATTTTCTTGATTCATTATTTTGTTAAATGCTTTGTTTGGTTTCCAGAACCCACGATGACTTCTTCAAAATGTCTTGTTTTGTCAGCCGAATGGTCCAAAAGATATTTAATTTACACTGATGTAAAGAGAAAAGCAGAAAATACTTTTTATCAAAGCAGTTGCTGATTTCCTTATCAACTAATTGTGTAATCATTTCAGCTGACACCTCGCCATTGTTTTATTCTTACTATTTTCAAATGAACTATTGTACAAAGGAAATTTGTTCATTTTAAAAAGTGCTGTACTGCTATTTGTCTTTTGTACTTGGTTTTATTTGATGTATTCTCTTTTTTCAGAGGTAAAAATGATTGCTTCATGGAGCAAGATGACCTTTTGAATCAAGACAGCTTCATATCAGGTTTGACAGGTGTACTGTACCTAAAAGTGAAATATTTTACAAATGAGTAATGCGAGAAAAACAGTTCCTCACAAAATTCAAGGTAACACGGGGTGAGTAACTGATATGCAAATGTTAATTTTGGGGGTAAAGTATTCTGTGAAAAGTATTGCTGAAAAGTGACACCCCAGTTGATTCAGTCACTCATGTCTTTGTGTACAGGTAACTTTGGCATAGCTGCAGTGACTCCTCCTCACAGGAAGCCAATGCCAGAGTCCAGGTTTATGCCGATTATTGGCACACCCAACCACTCCACTCCCAGGCTTGTACCACTGCAGTTTCTTTCAGCAGTAAGCAATTGTCACACGAAAGATCTATTTACAGTACCTCATGAATTATTTAAAAGGAGCCCTCACACTCTGTTTTTATTTTATAGGCCCTGGTTGCTGATACTCCCCCAAGAAACCTTGGAGGTATTTTTGATGCAGTGAACAGCTCGCGTGAATTCACAAACTCACGAAGTGCGAGTCCGACCCCGTCACTAGTCAGCAACAGGTCAGGATTGTTACTTTCTGATCACACCTAAAAACTTAAAAGCATGTAATTGTTGCTTGTTATTAATTAAGTGATCACGACGTTCCCTTCTCTCCTATTTTCCCTGGGGCAGCTCTCTATCAGGCCGTCAGCTGTGCAATGGGGTCACAAGAACAGGGAAGGCCTGTAAGAAGAGAGCCGTGCTGGGACAGGAGTACTGCAGAGTCCACGAAGGAGTCCACATCCCCTATGTTGTCAAATGAGCACGACACTTTTTAAGACTACAGAAGTTTTAAATATATTTTTATTGCCATGTTTTTTTTTTAACTGTCTCTACGTGTACATTGCTAGAGGGTCTTCTCTGCAAAAACTATAATCAACTGTTATTGTGATGTCATTGTAAGTTGTGCCTGCTGTTCATTTTTAAGTTAATAAATTATTTCTTTGCTTATGAATCCATCTGTACATCTATTCAAACAGCAATAGTCTCAACAGCTGAATTCACTGTTTTACATTTTATCTTCCTGTAAAAATATGAAAATCTAAAAAATTATATCACAGCCCTCAAAGATTCAGGCAAGACGCTGAAGACATATTGGTATGAAACATTTATTTTGATCAGTGCCAATATAGAGAATAAAAATAATACATACCAAACTCTATTCATTAAATAGTAAATCAAAGCTGGATCATGTAAACTCCCAAACATTAACAAATTGAAGTAGTTCAGTGATTGAATTGCTGAAAAGGATTTATAATAAACAATTGCTGCAAATATTGAATTTTGCCAGCACCTGGATTACAAAACTAGTCTAACAATTCAAATTAACACAATATTGAAAGACATACAGTGCTTCATAATACCCTAAAGAGAAACAAGTCAAGATGGTGTTGCAGACTTGAAGTGAGATATTGAGTGACACAAACTGACTTAATTCAGTAACTATCTTTGCAGATGAACCACCTTTGTTGCTTCTATTCCAGCAGAGAGGGCCATGGGTCCACAGACTTTATACCAACTTGTTTGCAATAGCTTTCACTTCCGGGCTGATTCATAGTTGGTAACAAACCAATCGCAGGTTTCCTTTAAAGCTGTAAAGACAGAGCCAGAAGAGTCAGTGAAGACAGCAGATGCAATCAAAACATACTTCCTGTAATGTCCAAGTACTTTACAGTCAGTCCCACCTTGTTTGAAGGGTGTGAAGGTGAAGTCCGGCTGGTAGCGGCGCAACTTTGCATTGCTTGCTGTCTTTTTGAACTGGCCGTCTGCTTTACTGGTATCAAACTAGAGGTCAAAGGTTAAGTACATGGAACTGATGATATAGAAATGTTTCAAACAGCCGCTTTGATTATAAAGGACTATAGTAACAATTGTACACAAGTCTGTTAACTACAAAATGCATGATATTTTAACGCTGTAAAAAGAAAAATAGCAAGTCTTTGCAATTTGTACTCTATGTGCAACAACAATCAAAAACCAGCACATTCTTTCACACTGGGGATCATCACAACCAAAACATGGAACCTTTTCTGTTTGCCAGGAGTCTGATCCAAGAGGGTTGTTTCCTAAGTTATCCAGATAACCTTGCTGAATAAAACTTGGAACCACCTCAAGTCTGGAACGTGGACTACGTATATATAGTAAACCACTTGGTCCAAGTTAAACACCTCTAAAAATCAGTTAGCATGATCAAAAGGATACCACCACTCCTCCTTTAAAGTCCAGTGCTTGCACAACTGCTTCTGCTGCTTCCTTTATGGACACTTCATCCTCCTCTCCAACTGGAACCAGTAGACACGACATGGACATCAGCACTATGAACTTAATTCAGCTTTCACTGTGGACATGCCGTGTATGAGGACTCACCAGAGAGAATGATTGGATCGACCTCTGGATACTCTCTCAAGACCCAGAGGAAGAGACGAGCCAGGTCCAAAGAGTAGATGAACTGTCTTCTGGGAGTGCCGGAGCCCCAGACCACCAGGGGCTTCCCCTCCTCTAATCATGCACAAAAACAAGTGCACCATTTATATGGACCCTGCTCGTCCAATGTGCAGGATTGGCATCGGTGCCGTTACTAATCTTATATTAAATATTGATTTTCAACTAACTGGTAACAACACAACTTAATAAGCTTTCTAAAACTAAATGATTCAGTGTATGAAAGTAAACACTTAGAAAGGTAATGCATTTTTAAAACATTTGTTTGATTGAAATTCTTTTTACATTCAGACAGCAATCAATAAATCAAATGCTCTGAATAAAACAGAAAAATTGGATACATGTGGCTGTTGCAAGACAATAATAAACCTGTCCAATCATTTTATTTTTCCCTGATTAAAATGATGGGATGGGCTACCTGCCTGTCTACCTGATGGCACGGTGCCCATGTACTCATTGCGCACCATAGGAGTCTTCCACAAGCTACTAGCTGAACAGCTGTGAGACCTAACAACAGCCACGTTGCTTGTAAACGTTATTTATGATCATTTTGAGGGAGTGGCTGTCAGTGTTGCAGACTTAGCAACTTTCTCACTACATTTAGAGACTTTTGCTGCTAGCTACTTTCATTGGAAAAGCAACACTGGGCTGGGCTTTTCGGTTGGATAATTTCTTAAATTAAACTTCTAATCATTCATACACCGTCGGAACGGCCTGCGGGAGAAATTTGGGGTTAAGTGTCTTGCCCTAGGACACATTGACATGGACTAAAGGGAGCCTGAGATTGGACTGCCGATCCTCTGAATGAAGGAAGGCCCTGCTCTACCACTGAGCCACAGTTGCCCCTACCAAGGTATTTGGTATTGGGGTTATTTTCAGGTGTTTTAATCCATAGGGAAATATTAGATTATATAAGAGAATGTGACTTACTTTGAGCGATGTACGCTTTGTGGATGAGGCCTGGCAGCACATGGCCGTCTTCAATGCTGAAGTTGTCATGAGGACCAAAGACATTAGTGGGAATCACAGCTGTATAGCAACGCCCATCCTGCTGGAAATACGCCCTGTGAAACAAACAAACAAACAAACAAACACACAAACACACACACACACAAGTCTTATTCATGCAGCATTTACAAAACACGTTACAGCACAAACCCATCAGTTCCCACCTGTTATGAACATCAATCATTCTCTTTGCATAGGCATAGCCAAAGTTCGACTCATGAGGTGGACCGTTGTGGATCTTGTGCAAAGAAAACAAAGTAAAGTTAGTTTCCATTTACAAATTTACTGACGCCAGCTAAGAGAATATCCACGGGTCTTTTACCATGGTCTCATCAATAGGGTAGGTGGTCTTATCGGGGAAGATGCAGGTGGACAGACAGGAAACAACCTTGACCGTGCCAACTTCATGTGCGGCCTGCAGCACGTTATCGTTGATGTAGATATTGTTTCTCTGGAGGGGACAAACATCAGTTTTTAACAAAAAACAGTATCTGAAATCAAGTACATGAATAGCAGTTTATAACACGACAAATTCCACTTTCAACCCACGTCGAACAACCTTTCCAAACACCTGTGCTAGCTTATCAGCAGTGATAGCAGAAGCGCGACTTCCTCATACCCAAAAGTCCAGGTTGTATTTCATGTTCTTGAAAAGCCCCCCAACCATAGCAGCCAGGTGAATGACGTGGGTTGGCCGATGTTTCTCAAACGCAGCCCTCGTCTCCTCCATGTTCCTGGACAGAGGCCACAATTAGCACCAAAACGTGTGTGTTTGCATAATGGTAGTAGCTAGAGGAAGTGTTCTCTCTCACATGAGGTTGGCATCTTTGGAGGAGAGGAAAATCCATTCTTCCCCCTCCTTGGCGCCCCCCTCCTCTTTGACCACATGCTGTATGGCTCTGCCCACCAAGCCGGATCCTCCTGTCACCAGCACCCTCAATGGAGCGGTGTGATCACCCTGACAGTTCATCTAGAGAAAGCAATGCACACAAAAAAATACTTAATAGAGCGAAAGCACAATACAAAACACAATATGAGCGTTCGCATGCGATAGTCAGGTTATGTAAATATTACACAAAGGAGTAATGATAAGTTAATGTGGCACTGAAAACTCCCTGACAGCGTCTACAGGTTGGTGTGTTGCAGCTCGACTGAGCTGTTAAATAGCAGGTCAATGCCACGTCATTGGGCAGTGCGGTCAAGACAGACTCAAATAACAAACAGTCGCTAACTTACTACAGCTAACTTAATCTTACCTCACTTTTCGGGTATCCAAAGGCCAACTTGTTTGCTGCTTCACCCTTCAGTCTATGGTTGCTTCCTCCTGCTTCTCATTGGAGGCGAGCAGTATTTACAGCACTGTGTTGTTGATCTAAGCAAATCCAGAAAAGCTAACGTTATCAACCAAAGTTGATGTTAGCTATGCTAGCAGGTAACCGTTGTATTCATTCCTTTCAGCTAACGGAGTTACGCTAACTGTTGGTTCAATTCAACCTGAGCGTGGCAACTAACGCTGTATCGCAAGTAACAGTTTTTACTCTTCTTCCGCCTAGTGCAGTAAAGTACCGTTAACTCGGAGCCAAACACCTGCATAAAGTAGGTGTTTCTCACCCGTTGGCCACACAGACAGAAGGAGGCGGTTTAAAGCTAGAGAGCCAGGTTGAATGTAGTCTCGCATATCCTGTCCATACCTGACCAGACAGAGCTGCCTGCGCCGGAGAGAGAGCTTCCGGTTATAACCTTCAAAATAAAGTTGTATTTCATGCCCCAAATCGACACGCTGAAGCGTTCCAATTATTCTCAAACTGGAAATACATTAAGCATGCATCAAATATAAAGTTTCACTGAATACACATTTCTCACACGTCATATTGATACAATTTGAAACATTTATGTGTACGGGTCAATGACATGACATTGTATATTTTAGAGTCCGAGTCCATTATTTCCTTTTAAAATATTTTGTATCAATTCAAGACATGTATCATTTCATTCAATAAAAGCTATTGAGTTTGAATATATTTTCAGTACATTCAAATAATATTTATTCTTTTATGTTTTAGCATCTCAAACCCTGAAAATGTCAGGCGGCACAACCTTCCGAGCAAATGAACAGACTAAGAACACTATCAAATTTTTTTATTTGAATGATAATGAATGCAAAAGTAATACAATGGCATGATTTTATCGTTGAAATCTTTCAAATAAACCAAATTTTACAAATACCTATAGTTTAAAGCAATTGAGATCATTTTAAATCTTCTGTCCAGCAATTTGAATGTTCTCAAATATCAGGGTGGCAGAAGATGGGACTTTTATTTTTAAATTGAAGTGCAGAACAGTTAACAGGATATTGAATCAAGTGGTATAACAATATTACTGAGGATCTTATCAGTTAGTGAGTTGTAATGCAAGAAATCATCTTCTGTGAGCTTTGACCCATCTACTTTAAAACTTTGTTCATGGTTATCATAACTGGTCAACTCAGCTAGACTCCCAACATTTAATATCATAGAGACATGTGATCTGTTGTAGCCAGCTCATACAAGATTGCAACATCCTCGAGACAGTCATGAGCATCAGCTGTACATATACAGTGATCCAGCCAAGATGTTGTATGCCATGCTTCACTAGTATATGTGTAGCTATCCACTGGCAACAGCACTTTGCTGGAAAGAACCAAGGACGACGATGATGAGGCTGAAGGGACAGATTATAGTGATGACTGGAGTGGCCATGAGTCTTCTGACTGGCCCAACGGAGAGGATTCTGGTTACGGGGGCCTGTGGCCTGAGGAAGAAGACGAAGATCGTCATTGGTTGGATGAAGAAGAGGAGGAGTTTGAGTTTGAAGACAACGGTGAAGTCTTCAGACGTCCTGGCCTGGTAGACGTTCCACCACCAGAGCTTTGGCCGGGATGGGACGGACATCCTCCTCCAGACTTCATCCGGTTGGTGCACAACTTCTTCCTACGACTGTTCAGAGGACCCCAGCAGGAACCTCCTCAGCGTCAGCACCCTCTTCATCATCATCACGCTCCTCAGCATCAGGACCTTCCTCAGCATCAAGGAGGCATCGAGGAAGAAGACAGCCGTGAAGAGCCAACTCCCTCAACTTCCAGCCCGAAAGAGGAGCAGGGAGGAGGGCGACGAGGAGAGTTGTTCCAAAGAGCCCATTCAGTCAACTTCTGGCCTCGGATCCTCCGGAAAGAGGAGCGGCGAGAGATTCTGGAAGGTAATGGCCAAGAGGCCGAGGTGGGACGATGACAGCGACTCCGATTAGGATTTCAGCCCTGTATGAAGCAGGACTGACAAACCCATCTGGAAACAGTCGCATCTGGTGACTTTTTTCTTTGTAGCAGTGAGGGCATCCAGCAGGATGGAGCTCTTTGTCTGAGTCCTGGAGTCGTCAGAAGATTCTCATATAGGAGGAGAACTCTGAAGAGTTGACTCCCTCAACTTCCTTCTGTAACTCCTCCACAAATAGGAGCAGGGACGAAATCTCCGAGGACCAGAATGTCCTGCTAAAAGGACCAGAAGGAGTAATGAGGAAGGCCTCAGAAAAGAGGAGACCTTTGAAGAGCCAACCTACTCAACGTCTGGCATCAAAGAGGAGCGGGTAGGAATACTAGAAACTGGAAAAACCAAGGTGGGTTACTGACAGCACCTCAGATTAGGATTTAAGCCCTGCATGAAGCAGGACTGACAATCCGTCTGGAACGGCAAGTTACAGTTATATGAGGTTGTTGTGAACAAACAATCAGAAACTGTGACTTCTCCACAGGTTGCTTGCCAACTTCATGGTAAATACAGGTAGCTATTGTGCCAAGCATCTGGTTGTCAAGTCTAAGTAACAGCATATAAATAACAATTTTACAGTTGTTTTTGTGTATGGTCTAAATAAACAAGATTTATTTTGTTAATAACCAAGCTTTCCATTTGCTTTAAGCCTTTTTTCTAAGCTAAGAGCCATCTGGCTCTAACTACGTATGTGAGACTAGTATCAATCTAACTTTATATATTAAAGCAGATAAGTGTATTTTCCACAATGTTGAATTCAAAACAAATGTTTTTGGTCACTAGAAGACCATCACCACATAATTAAAAAACAGCAAATAGGACTATGACTAGATTAGCAAATGCAAATAGATAATGTAATTATGCACCATAAGATGAAAGGGAAGGTTTTCTTCTTGGGAAATTGAACAGTTGGATATTTTGTGTCTCACAGTAGGAATACATCTGTTCATTGATTAATATAGTCATATCCATTTTCTGTCAACAATACTGATAAATTGATGACTTTTTTGATGAAAATGCCAGTTTATTACTGCTGCAGTTCTCAATAATTGATCTATATGAGCTGTTCTTTTCATTCTGTATTGTTTAACTTTCTATGTATCACCCCACTGAGCTCGCTCAACAAAATCAAACTTTATGAAACTTCTACTTTAAGTTTTTTTACCATGCATTTACCATAACCAACATAACAGTAATAACTTTAATCTGTAAAGAAGACAGAATTATTGAGACCATTCACTTTTAATCAATACAGTGCAATATTGTAGGCCCTTATATCCCATAGCAGGGAAAGTTTTACATATTAAGGATGAAAATCCAAAATCTGAAAAGAACACTGTATTTTTGTTTAGTCGCGACATCCAAAGACTAGGTACTGCTGGATCATATCCGCCATGCCCAAACAGGTAGGTCTGTGTTCGTCAGTTTGACACTCTGCGTTGGTGGGCCAATTCTCAATCCAGGTTCTCTCTCCGAGCATATACTGATACCTGAGGAGAGCAAAGGGAAAAATGCATTGGTTCTTAATCTGAACAGCTATCTGCAATACGATGGAACATAACATGAAAAAGCCTCCTCCCTCCTTCTTTACGTTAATTTACTCTGTCGATAGCAACAGAAACACATAAACAAGAGAACAAGAAAGGCTAACTTGATTTAGTAGTAGAAAGCAATAAAAACATTTCAATACACACACTTTCACACAAAGAACAAGCTTACGATTGGTCTTGGTCATATCTGTGAATATCTTTGGATGTGCCCATGATAAGGTAGTTTTTGCCTGTTCTCAGATCCAACGGCTCCCTGCAGTATGGATAACTGAGCAATGTGCGCAGTTCATTCAGAGGACGCACATCCTTGCTTCCTGTAATCAAAATATAAGAGAACATAGAAAAGGTAAGGATTAAACACAGCGCTAAAGGTGCAGTACAACACAGTGATGTATTGTCACATATTCCCAGTGCCACAGTGGAATCATGCTTCACAAAATAGTTGGACATGCGCTTATTGGATTTCTTGCAGAGAGTTAGATTGATACCTCTGTTGATATACCACTCTCATGACTGTACAGCAAATGTGCAGACAACAGCCGGCTAACTTAGCTTAGCATAAAAACTGGAAACAGTTAGCCTGACTCTGTACAAAGATAACAAAATCTACCTACTAGCACCCCTAATATACTGTTTAATCAATACAAAAAATAAATTGTTAAAATTACAATTAACCTTTTAAAAGGGCCAGTGTGAAGCTGTTAAGGCGATCTATTGGCATTAATTGGTATATTTTCTTCAAAGTATAATCATGTTGTTACCTCAGAATGAACCGTTTACAATATATCTACATAGAGAGCAGGTCCTCTTAATTGCGTCCAATATGTTGCACTGCCATGTTTCTACAGTAGCCCAGAACGGACAAACCAAACACTCCAGATGGAGCCATTCACGCCGGCCACCACGCTTGACACACGGGAAAAGTTTCGGTTGGTTGCAATCTGCAACCTTACCGCTAGATGCAGCCAGACTGTACTGTAATATTTCTTGGCTAGAACCAACCAGTAACTTCCTGGAGTGTCTGCTTGTTACCTGGCAATGCAAGCTAATTTGGATGGCTTTTTACAAACATGTGAGTAGTACCAGTCTTCTCATCCAACTCTCTGACAGAAAGCAAATATTTACATGTCCCAAAATTATAAATACCCACCTTCTTTGATGACTTGCAGTACCCGCACTTTGTAAATATCAGTGGACAAACCTTCTCTAAACTCTTCCAGTCCCACTTTGTACACTTAGGACAGACAAGTTGCAGATTGTTAGCGGAGTTACTTATACTAGTCTCTTACTCACACCAACAAACATTTTTTTGTATAAAAGTGCTTTATAAATGCAGTCACGCTCACTTACCAAAATCTACTTTATTGTTCAATTCAGTCTCACAGACTGTAGCCGTGCGCTGATCATTGCTGACTTTGTTATTCTTCTGCATACTGCAGTTCTCTGCAAAGTAAAAACATGACTGATGACCCTATAAAATAAATACACGTGGATGTGAGAGGGAGAGTTGATGGGCGAGTGAAGCTCTACCTAAATCACAATTTAATTAATTATTTAGCTAGACTGATGCTCTGATCCTACAGGTGCTTGTTGTCTGACAAAAAGTTGATCATTATGTTACAATCTGGTGATTTACTGTAAACCAGTGTTCATTTTGGAAGCTATTTTATATTTAGTCTTATTCAGCATTCACATGGAATCAGGCAGAACGTAGAAGCAGACGGACACTTTCTGGACGGCACTGGAAAAACAAACCAACAGTCATACGGAATATGTTGCTGTGGTGATGGAATAAAATATATTAAACAAAAGTATTTCATGTCCACTATTTTACGTAATTATTCTTGTAATGCATACAACTATAAAATGCAGCTTTCTCTTAATTTTCTATTGGAAAGTTAAACAACTTTGTATTTCTGTGAGGGAGCTACACAACATCTGATTGTAAATTCGGTCGCAAATGTGGACAGCAATGCCGTCTGCCGTTAACAGTATTCTCTGCCGGTCTTACCTGATTTTACTGTTCTGCTCTCATCCACTAAAATACTATCTGTCTACCGTCTGCCTGATTGCACGTGAATGCAGCATTTATCTTAGTCTTTAGATGAAAATGCTTATTTGTTTTAGGCATTTTCATCCTTCATAGTTTTCGTCAACAACTCAAAATGTTTTCGTCGACGAAAAGTCATTCAATTTGAATCAATTTTTAGCCAAAAATGTTTTCTCTCTTGATTCTGTCAGCTATTTTTCTTCTATATCAGCAAATAAAACAATTTTGTAATTTTAGCATTATCCGATGAAAAACCCAATTCGAATGATTAAAAATGCAGCTCAGTCCAGTGAGAGTAGTTTGACATCATCTTGTTTACCTTCAGCACATGTGCATTCATCATTTATACAGAGACGCATTAACATTCCAGCTTTCCTCTCTGGATGGTAGAATTTCACACAACGTGTTTCTGCAATGGTGAATAAAGATATTTGAAAAGGAGTTTGTGGTAGCTCCAGTACATCAGAACATTCACATTAAATACTTTGAAAATGTAATATCGACTGCTCATCCACAGTGTTGTCTACTCCGACATCTATTGACAGTATAGTACATGGAAGCATCATGTGTTTCTAAGTGACTTACGGTCATAGTATTCGTAAACAGACACAGGAGCTGGTTGAAGGATGCCCACTTTCAGCTTCTGATGGACCCTAAAAGTGATCTCCTCGGGTCGTAAGTGAGAAACCTGTGGACAAAGGTAAGGTGGGGATAACACACAAAGAACAAGGCAGAGAGAAAAACTGTAAAGGCAGGAAACAGGGATGTCTTACCTTGTCCAGGTAGATGATGAGTGAGCCTCTTTCTGACAGGACTGTGTTCATCTCATATTTCGCAATGGTGGGAGCACGTCCTCGGGACAACTACACACACACACACACACACACACACACACGCACACACACACACTGTCAGACAACTTTCTAAACCTTATAAAACTACTTGTTTCTCCTAATAAACAACTTGACTGAACTGTATGTGGGTATACATGTATCTGTCAGTTCTTACTTGGTCCAGGTCATTTGTGTTAACAGTGAAGCCAGTTAGCAAGCCAATAACCAAGATTGACATGGATGCATCGCTGTCCTTGTCCTTATACCTACACAAAGAATAGACAGACAAATAATGGCATAAAGGAGATGGAGAGAAAGAATGTTAATTATGTTAGAAGATGATCTGTATAGCCATGTTACTGTAACACTGGTCAGTATGACATCTTTATTGTACTCACAAAACCTCAATTCTCAGCTTGTATATCTTCTCATCCTCATCCATGCTCTCTGCAGGAGCAAAAGTAATTGAGTATTTTGTTTATTCGTTTCTCATAAGGTTAAGGAACTTGGCAGCAACAAACTGATAAAATGACAACAAATAAACAGAAGGAGAGGGAGCGCACCACATTACCTGGGAGGAGCTGCACAGACATGTTAAACTTCTCACAGTCACTCTCCTTTTCTTTTGGCAGAGTGTAATACAGCGACACCATCTGTCACATAGATAAAAGTGCATCGCAAAATGTGTCTTAAAAATAAAGTCCACAGAAGGTTAAAAATGTATTTGGTGACAAATCAACAATCAACAGATGATAAAACTCAGAATCTGAAAACATATTGTGCTCACTGTCAACGTTGCTTCTCCTGAGCCGGTGGCAGTCACTGTCACATTCTGGTTTATGTCATTGATCTGTGCGAATTTAAATATGCACACAAACACACACACACACGGTCAAAGATCAGCAGAATAAACCTACAGGAAACATCAGGAGTGGTGATATTGAGTCACAGAGAGTTTGTTTGTGTGTCTTCTCACTCTAGCTATTCTGGTGGTGTAGTGGTTGTCCCTGTTGAAGTTGTACACGTAAGGCCTTGACCTGCCCGACAACATGATCTTCACATTCAGATCATACTCTGTTTTTTTAGCATTGGCCCAGTACTCTGCTATTGCCTGGTACACTATTATGGTAGCCTAGAGAGAAAAAGAGTGAGAAACCAAGACTTAGAAATAAAACAATAAAGTAAACATAGGATGGAGGTATCAAGAAGCAGAGAGAGGTCAGTGTTACCTGGGTCGATCCATAGCCTCCGCCCACCTTCTGCTGCTTGTTGAACCATCTCACAACAGGTCTGGCTTCTTCAAAGGCCTTTATTAACATAAGGAAAGTAAATGGTTGACATTTCCTGTGGTCTGTGGTTGCATATTGATTCAAAAAAATTATTAATTGAATTAAAATAGAGAGATGTCCTGATTCTGGTACAGTTGTATTTTAGATTGTAACCTGCCAGTTTCTTAAGTTTCCAAGTCTACCATAGAGCTTCTAAATCAGTTTTTCCTATTATGGCACAACCAAACAGCAGCTACTTGAAACTTGAAACCAATATTTCAAGGCATTGGCATAAATGAGACAAACATTTCATTGACTTTTGTTTCCAAACCCTCCACCCTTTTAGTGAGGCAACATGGAGGATGACTGAGTTGTATGTTTTTTGTAGCATGACATCCTGGTAAAACCCAAACAAGTGGGACGTGCTCACCTTGGCCTTGACCAGAGCAAGAAGAGCATAAGCTGTGGCCTCCAGAGTGTAAACACGTCCCCTAGGTGTCGGCCAGTGAGATAAGTCTGAGGAAGACGCACACAAATAGCTTGTTATTACAATGCTGTACCTTGAACACTGATAATTCCCCAATCCCTCGTCTCAACGTGTTTAATGTTATAGAAGTAAAATGTCCTCAATTTAAAAAAAAGTAACTAATCTTTCTATCTTTCTACATAAGAGCCCAACTGAGAAGATTATTAAGAACAATACAGATTATTGATATTGCAGAAATAAAAAATTTGATATTTGGTTTTCACACATACAAATGTGTAGTTCAAAAATTGTTTCAAAAATATGTACTGAGCAGGACACTATATAGCTGAACAATAAAGTTGTCTAATCTGGTGGACAATCAATGTAAATGAGAAACTGTTTCTAAATCACTTAAAAACATATCTTTGACATTTTTGCATGAAGCAAAAGTTACCCAATAATATTGCCCAACATACCATTGTGTTGGTCGGGCTCTGATAAACCTATTGTAGAAATGAATAGTACATGTGTAATATCCAAACACTACAACATAGAATCAGTTTAAGAATCATGCTGTGTGACGACACCTGAGGAAACAAACTTGTAGAGGATCTCCCGGTTCAGTTTGTCTTCATTTGCCAGGGCATATGACGTCATGGCGACAGCATATGGGTTGGTGAGGCTGGGCAGACGGCTTTCCAGAGAGACCACTGCTTTGTCTATACTGCCTTGCAGAGTCTGGATGGAAAAAAAAAGCAAGGAAAAAGGAAAGTGAGGAGAAAACAGTCGGATAACAGTAATCCATCCATTTTAAATATCCCGTTGTGTTCAGGAATGTTGTAACATTTGATCCTGGGACATTAGCCGAGTCCGGAATGTCTCAACTCCCTCGCCTGTGTCTGAGGCGCCCACAGTTACAGTTACTATTTGAGTGTGGATTTAATGCTCCATGGAAATGCCAAACCAAGGGTTGGCAGCAAATGTTGCCATTTTGAATGTGTCACATGCTTCGAAAGAGTCATTTCAGCACAATTGACCATTCGATAAACCCCTCCCAGCAATTGCTATTTTGGGTTAGCAACTGAAACTAGACTCGACAGGTCGTTCCACCTGCTGAAGCAGTATTCAAACTGTTTTTTGTAACACTACCTCCAGAAACATTACTCTCATTACCTAAGAAATAATACGTAGTATTTCCCGACTGAAGGTGTTTTGTGCAGCTGTTTATTGTTTTTGAGGAACTCCAGCAACGCAAGCAAACATTACCGAAGACAGCTTTACGTTACAAATATAGCTAAGCAGCCAAGTTATTAGAATTTATATAAACATGTATACGTACACGTATGTATGTATATTAGAATGAAACAAGTCTGATTGAACATTTTTCCTAACCATACTCATAATGCAAGGACTAACTAGCTCTACATTGCACTACAATATCCTCTTCAACCAACTCACAGAGCCAATGTTAGCTTAATTAGGTATTTATTTACAGTTGACCAAATCTGCCAGTGGCTAGAAATGCAAACTGAATTTGTCGAACCCTGTGTGAAATGAAGAGCCCAAGTATTTTGAATAGTAAACTTGCCCTGTCCTTACTGTAAACTGCATGTGCAAGAACGGAAAGCTCTATTAGGAGTCACGACAGTGACTAAGAGACTTTGCAAATGACGAGTTGCTTCATCGTCAGAAAGCGTTGTTTGTCCATCACTAGTGTAGAATCTAAAAATTAAGAAATAAAAGCAGTGGAGGGAAAAGAAAAAAACATCGTATGGAGATGAGGTACTGACATTAACAGTGGCAGCACATAGTGTGCGTGACTCCTGCATGGCAATGAGACAGAAGGCCGTCATGGAGGCATCTGAATCTGTGCCGCAAACATCACCCTACACACGTAGGGACACAAACATATTGAATTATATAAGGTTTTAGCCAGTGACATCAAATTGTTTCCATCTTGTTATTTTGTTATTGACGATAATAAAATCAGTTCACGCACAATCATCTCTATGAGGAACAGCTTTCCAACTTCTCTAAAAAAGCCGTCAGGTTGCTGCGTGTTGAGAATCAGATACTTAATAGCGTCACAGATGTCTTTGCTTTGCACTTCCACCAGACTGTTGGCCATGGCAAACACCTTGGCAACATAGGCTGTCAGCCTGAGAGAGGAGAGGAGACATTTAGTTTCCTTTATTTGCACATGAAATACACCATCACCACATAGTCAGAATTTAGGTTAAAGGAGGAAGTGGAAACATTTGTATGAGTTCTTGGATATTTGAAAGCCTCACCAGGTGCTACTTTTGTGGCTGGGCCACATAGCAAAAGACCCATCATCTTTACGATAAGCAAGCTCGTTCAGGTAGCCTGGACACAAACAAGCACACGCAACCAGTCTGAGGAGCCCCGTTACATTTTTCTCCTGTTATAATTGCATCTTTTAAATCAGTGGTTCTCAAGTGGTCTGGCTGCGGGACCCACCATCACCCCTTAATGACAAGCCGCGACCCAAATCAAGGAAAAATTTTCAACTTCTCAAATGAAAAGATGGTGCAGTTTGAACCCGAGCTGAAAATGTCCTCTGCAGTCATAGTAGTAGGGAGCTCTCTTGTGCAGAGAAATTGTTCCTGTCAGTCCCCGTCCCACACATGTTAAGGAGTGTGAATAGATGGCACTCCACTGCATAAAAAATCCCCATCAAAATAAAAGCACAGGATTTTTTCTTTTTCAGGCAAAGGCCCACTGAAAACGGGTCCAAAACTGGGTCGCGACCCACCAGTTGAGAATCACTGTTTTAAATGATTCTGCTGGGATATGTTTTTGGTTGTAGTTCAACTTATATAGTCTATGTATTGCATTCAGACCACTAATACTTAGTGTCTCTGCTTGGGGCAGTGGTAACATGCATTGCTGTCTCTGCCATACTGTTTTTATTTTTCATACCACTTCTGCAACATCAGAAACTTAAAAATCCTACACAGAGGGGCATCAATAAGATTCTTGGTATCTGTGTCAATACCTACCAGTCTTGATGTGTTGGAGGGCTTCGCTACGTTTCTCTAAGCCCACACTTTCCCACTGGTTGGTTTTGTCCAAATAAGTTGTTGCAATGACAGGTAGAGTCATGTGGATCATGTTCGTTTCTCCAGGGCCTGAGGGTTGTCTGATCAGACTACCCATAGAGTTTCCGCTAACGGGGTTCTCCACCAGTGCAGAAACTTGTTCTCTCCCTGCAGTCACACACACAAACAGAAAAAAACGAAACGTTACAAATCAACACAAAGAAACATGCAAAGGTCCCCCACAACCAGTGAGGTAGTCATTAGAACAATGCCAATTTATAACAGTTCATTTTACAAGCACTATGTGACATAACGCGCCCAAATATGACATAACATCTCACCTGTCACAGAGATATGTATGCTAGTAGGTGTGTCTCGAACCAAATCTTTGTTAGGAATTCCACTGTTGAGAGTTTCTTCTTGTTTACCATCTGAAGGGACAAACAGTGGGCAAGTTGGGGGATCAATTCGCAAGTGATGATCAATTCGCAAGTGATAAAAACACAATATTACCAAATTACTATATAATATAGCTATTTATGGGTAAACTCACCTACACCTTTAGTAGAGGGGTCTAGAGTTATAATCTGAGAAGATTTAACCAGTACACCTTCAGGCTGGAAAAACAACAGTTAGGACAAACATTACAACTCACAACAATATTTTAGTAGTCTGCTGGTGTGTAACAAAATACAATATGGCTTAAAATCTTCTCTTCATTTTGAAAAGGCTGATACAGTACACATATGCATCAAGGTTAAGCAACTGATGTGTGTTTCCCTATGCTGACTTTAACACGGAAGATCGATGTTTCCCTTACCACCACCCACAGCATCTTCCTGATTCCATCATGGAGCAATGAATCTTTAACAGCTGCTTTGACCTCAATGCTGTATTGTCCTATTTTCATGGGAATAACAACGAATGGCACAGAGCGTGTAGTTTGGGGCCCAATTCTGACCTCCTGACGATACTTTCCACGTTTAGAGGCTGCACTGCACACATCCTCCTCCTCAATCAGATCCACACGCACCTTGAAAACAGGACAAAGATGGAGCAAGAGAATGAAGTATATGTCACTGTCAAAGATGAAGACCCCAATTGAGCAGATAATAGAGATCATAGTAATCAGTTTTATTTTAGGTCACCTACCAATGATGCATTCCTAATTTGAAGAAATGTAATGCTTTATATTGTTTCCTTTGGGATCAATTTGAACTTGAGAATGGAAAGGCAGATTGTCCCAGTTCTGGGGACCAACCACCATTCATCAAAGACGAGTTAATTCGTTCTATTTCTTTGAGTGGCACTCGTTGTATGTCAGTCCAATATTTACTGTTGTTTTTGCACTTTTGTTTGAAATCGCTAAGAGAAATAATATCTTGATCTCATTGGCTCTGGCATGAAACACCAGAGCAGAGGAACACAGACTTACGGTGGCAAGATCGGGGCTGTAGTTATGGAGGATTGCCTTAACTTCCAGCTGCTCTCCACGGACAGCAGAGTACGGCAGCTTAAGATCAACGAAGAATTCCTTCCGGACAAGTACCTCTAAGGGATCGCCAACACAGATTCCTTTAAGATGAGAGGGATAAATACAAGTGATGAATGAGAAAAAAGGGAGAGAGAGAGAGAGGTGTAAAGGATGGGAGAGGTTTACAGGTTTTAGTCACTGAATCCTCACCGTGAGTTTGTGACAGACTAATGCCAGTGAACTGCCAGGTTGTGATTGAGTCGTGCAAAATAACATTTCTCGTCAATGATGTGGTGTCACTGAAACATAGAAAAGGGTTAACACTTTGAGAGGTAAAGGGTAGCTTTAAATTCTAGTGGTGTCAGTGTGAAGTTATCAGTATATTTTGTCTGTGCATATTTCAGTTGACTCACCAGTTAGGTGTTTGTCGAGGACAAGCAGGCAGTTTGATGTCTAACCACAGCCAACTCTCAGAGAATTTGGTGCGAGAAATTATTTCATAGCTGTCCATGTAACTGTTGTCATCCACCTCACCTAAAGTGTCATTAAAAATGTTACTAAAATTGAATGGGACAGGGAGGGGGAAAACTGACAAGAAAAGACGGCTCCTTCTCCCTTCAGTATGAAAAAGTAGAAGCACAGATTAGATCGATTAGAAGAAAGTATGAAGTAAAAACAGTTTCACCTCACTTTTATCTGTCTACTAATACATAGCATGGCAAAGACGGGAACAGTGAAAGTCAATGGGACAAGCTGTCCAACGACAAACATCGTGAGAACTGAGTGACTGAAGATGACTGATGATGTGTTTATTGGGGAGTTTAGAGCCGTGGTTCTTACTTAAACTGGTTGTGACGTTCATGATCGTAGTGGCTCGTTTCCTCCTACTGGGGGCCGGACATTTCAATTCTGGAAAAACAGACACGTTTTTAACTTTAAAAGGTGGGACGTAAACTTGATTTGTGCTTGGTATAATTGATGTGAATCTCTTTAAATCAAAGTGAGGTCATTAATCTGGTTGGCAACGTGGACAGGGTGAGGCTGTGAGAAAATTTGATCTACAATTGCACATCCATTTGTTGAAATGTTAAAACGTATAAATGCTTTATTATAATAAAATGCTAAAGGAAATATTCTAAGACCCCTGAAATAAGGGAGGGACCATGATCACCTAATGTGGCAGTCACAATAGTTCAAATGGAAATGCCTCAAAGCGTCTGTTCAACCAAAATCATATTATCTCACTTACGTCAGGTAGTATTTGGTAGATAGTTTTGGCTTCATGTGCCATGTGTGGCTCTTTGTTTGTGTTGCTCACAGCCCTGAAGAATTAAAAAACGAGACAGCAACGAAACAATGTCTCTGAAATCTATTTACATGTCAAAATACTGAAAAAGTTGAGCAAGAAATATATTGCAATTTGGTTTAAGATGCCGTTTTTACTGTCCACTAGATGCTTACTCCTAAAAAACACTAGCGATGAGTAAAGGTTTATTGTATGAACTATTATCTCCGCTTGGATGCTTTTTGTTTGTTTGTTTTTAGAATCAGAATAAAACGGGATCTTATTCTGAGAACCTTTTGATTTTGTCTGTTTTTTGTTAGTTTCCCTTGCACCACCCCACCCTAGCCTGCTCTAGTGACCTCTCCTGACGTTACAGTGCCCACTTCTCCTAATCAGAGATATTTCAGTGATACAATGTTCAGGGAAGGGGAGCGTAAATTAGTGTCACCTGTTCTGTAGGGTGTCCCAGAACCCGCGTTGGACTGAAACATCAGCCCAGCATCGTAAAACACATGCATACCGTCCCTCCCTCCACCTGGTGTGCAGCCTGTGTCGTACTTCTCTACAATGTCCCACACCTGAGCAGGTCGGAAGTCATTCACACACACACACACACACACAAACAAGACGTATGGTTACAGTATGCAAGTTAAACAAACACATCTATAAACTCACATGATGGATCTGATATGTACACATGAACTCATGCAACGCAATTTAGCTGCAGGACAAATTTACACCGGATATTATCTGAACCCAAAAGCTAACAAACGTGAAATTTAACACGTGTGTAATTTTCTTTTATACATAGTTTTTTTTTAAATGAAACCCCTTTCAAATATTTTAAGAGATAAATATGACATAAAGAAATTGCCTTTTTCTGGGTGAGACGGTGCTTGTTGTTTTGGACGTAAACGCCTTTGTCAACTGCCAACAGTCCCACTGTGGCATCTGGATCTCCTGTGACCTTCAGAGCAAACCTCTTGCGGGGCTCATAGGAAGGTGTGGCTGTTGACGATTCAAGCCTCAGCTGAATGTGAAGGGGAGCTCAGTGAATGAGACATGCAGTTCTGTATTTGCTTAAGCAGTTTCATACACAAAAAATATGTCTGAGAAATTTACAAATAACTTCATCAGCTTGTGTGTGGGTGTTTTGTTTGCCCACTTAAACTCTACTACATCAGTATTGCGTGTCTCACCGAGCCCATGCAGGAGTCCTTGACATCCACCCTAACAGAGTCTGATACCACTTCATTGCCGTTGGTATGGTAGTAGGCTATGATGCGGAACGATGGCAGCATTTCTTTGGTAACAGGAACTATCAGGGAAATCACAACTTGACCTCTTGTCCTGTAACGGCCATTGTTCACCAGCTGACCTTTGCTCAAGATCTAGGGAGGCAGATTTGAACATCAGCACTTATCAGCCATGACTGTATTTTTACACACGAAGAGGAACGCAACCAAAAGAGTAATATATATGCACACATGCACAGGTGTAAAACATCTCTCACCAGGTATGTGATGTCAGTGTCATGGTTTTCCTGCCGGTTGAGCATGAGGTAGATTTTCAGGTTGTCTCCTAATTTCAGCTCCGCGGTATCCGCACCTGCAAATATGACATGTTGTCATATTACCCAAAAGATGTAGTGCATGGTGCACACTTTCCACTGCTATCTCCTTTTTTTTTTACCATCTGATGTTATATGTCAGGATGTCCCTCACCTATGTTGATGTAGTTATTGCTCGGTGTTGTATATGGGAAAGCTACCATGGAGGCTGATGCTTGTCTTTCAGAGCCAATAGCAGGATCGTTGGTCCTTGCCTGTAAATAAAGACACACACACACAGGGAAGCATATACACACAGTTCAATAAAGAATACTTGAAGAGCCCCAAGTCTTTCCTATCTCAACTTATCATGGCTGCTAAATAGAATGACAAACAGACATTACACTGACAAGATGAAGTTCACCTTGTGACATACTGTACAGTAAAAGTGCAAACAGATGACCAATAACAGGGAGCTGCTCGGCTTGATTTCACCTCTTCAAGTGAACGCCAAAAATGTTTGCCAACAAAAGCTGAAATTCAAAAATGGTAAAAGATTTCAGAGACTTACAGTTATTGTAAAGCGTGGGTTCCTTGCCCCTGTATTGATGGAAAGCTTTGCTATGCCATTGGATGCGGTCACGCCCTGCACTTGGCCTGGATCCACCACCACACTCAAGCCTCGAGCCGGACTGCTGTCATGATTTACAACTTCAACCTGCCATCAGAAACACAAACAGCTGAACATCAGAAATCGACTAATCGTCTCATTGAAACACATCATTTTAAAGGTTAAACTCATGTTATTAGAGTAGTTCGTAGTTCTAAGTATCATGACAGTTCATGGTGACCCAATGGGTTGATAGCCTTTTTTCTGTTTGTCAAAATCTGCTTTAACATCATAATGAAAGTCCACGACAAAACATTGATCTAATCAATAACAGTTATGAAGAGAGCATGAAGCAGCATCTGACTTGCACAATAAGATATACTGCCATCTGTTCTCAGAGTGACTTATTTCAGTATTGTAATGTTGTCTGTAATGTTTTTTATTTAAGTAGAAATATAGCCATTTGATAAAATGGAACCAGAACTGTCTCTTGCACCCACACTGTCCCTGGTTCACCACTGAACTCCGCCTCACGAAATCCCGGAAACGCAGACTAGAGCGACTCTCCAACAAAACCGGCCTCACACCCTAGCTTACAAGGAATACATACAGCAATACAAACTGGCTATCAACTCTGCTCGCTCCACCTACTACTCTGGCATCATCCACTCTGGTTCCGCCAACCCCAAGGTCCTCTTCTCTACAATAAACAAACTCCTCAAACCTTCAGTCCCTCCCACTCCTCCACAGCAGAGAAATGCAACTCCTTCCTGTCATTCTACAAAGCAAAACTTGATACCATCTATTACCAATTGGCCACTTCCAGCCCCGCCATGTCCAACCCTGTATCTGTAAATCCCCCACTAACTGACCGGTCACTCTCCCGATTCTCCCTCATCTCCCCCTCAGATCTCAATAAATCACTTTCTGGCATGAAGACTCCGACTTGTGACCTGGACCCTATCACTCTAGTCATGGATTGTCTCCCGGCCCTCCGCCCGCACCTCCTCTCTGTCATCAACTCCTCCCTGTCTACTGGCTCCGTTCCTCTCACCCTCAAACTCGCCTCAGTCACACCCACCCTCAAAAAGCCTGGCCTTGACCCTGACATCCACAACAACTACAGACCCATTTCCAATCTTCCTTTTCTGTCTAAAATACTGGAACGCACTGTTGCCCACCAACTCAACACCCACCTGGACTCGAACCAACTGTATGAACCATTTCAATCTGGATTCAGATCTCATCACAGCACAGAAACTGTCCTGATCAAAGTCACCAACGACCTCCTCTTCTCCTCTGATGACCACTCCCTCAACATCCTAATACTACTCGACCTCAGTGCAACCTTCGACACCATCAACCACTCCTTCCGTCCTCCCTCCACATTACTGGCACAGCCCTCTCCTGGTTCAGATCATACCTCTCCGACCGTGAACAGTTCATTAGTATCAACAAATTCAAGTCTGACACAGCCCCAGTCTCTCAAGGTTCAGTACTCGGTCCCCTCCTCTTCATCCTCTACCTGCTCCCCCTTGGCGACATCATACGCCACCATGGTCTCCATTTCCACTGCCATGCTGACGACACCCAGCTCTACATCTCCACCAAATCCATCACCCCCACCACCCACTCCACCATCACCAACTGCCTAACAGATATAAAAACCTGGATGCAATCTGAAAACCCTCTCCTTTGAACGTCTTCTTTCATCTCAAAAACATCGCCCGTCTCTGCCCCTCCCTCTCCTCCACAGCCGCTGAAACACTCATCCACGCCTTCATCACCTCTCGACTGGACTACTGCAACAGCATCCTGTACGGCTCATCCACCAAAATCATCAACAAACTACAATACATCCAGAACTCAGCTGCCCGTCTGCTCTCCCACTCCCACACCAGAGATCACATCACCCCAGTCCTTCAAAACCTCCACTGGCTCCCCATACAGCAAAGAATCCAGTTCAAGATTCTCCTCATCACTTACAAAGCCCTTCATAACCTCGGCCCTTCATACCTTTCTGACCTCCTGCATTGATTACGCTCGCAACCGCAACCTCAGATCCGCCAACGCCAACCTCCTTACCCCCCCTACTCTGTCCAAGCATTGGACCTGGGAGTACAGGGCCTTCTCCGTTGCTGCCCCCTCCCTCTGGAACTCCCTCCCCCCAACACCTCAGACATTGTCCGTCAATCGCCACTTTCAAAACTGCAATTAAAACTCACCTATTTAAATCTGATTTAACCTGTAAAGTCAGTTATCTACGTTTATTTTTTCTTTTTTTTTTTTTTCGTGTTGTTCCTTACTGTTATCTATATTTGTTCTTATTATAAATGCTTTTATTGTTTCTGTTTCTACCATGTAAAGTGTCTTTGAGTGCCTTTTAAAGCGCTATACAAATAAAATATATTATTATTATTATTAAATCACCATCTCTGTCCGAGAAAAAAATGTGTAAAACAAGTGCCAAGCCATAAGCCATACATAGGCTGTCAATTCATGTAAATGTAAATAAGTACTTTACCACAACATCGAAGGGCATTCCTGGTTTGAAATATTTGGGTGTTTTCTTGAAGTGGATGGTGTAAGGTGATTTGACAATCAGGATGCTTCTCAACTCTGCCTCCACCATTTCACTACCTGTGTGTTGATACAGAAACCAAACACATTCACACAAACACTGATCACAAGAGTATTTTATTTTATTTATTTGACATCTCCTGATTTTCATCTTGATTAACGGATACAAAAATGTTATCTTGATATCTTTATTTTCTATTCTCCTCTCATTGTTTGGAGATTTTCAGACTCTAATACTGGTGGTAGTTAGTTGGTTACTTTGATCAAACACACTGAAAAGGCACACACACACACACACACACACACACAGTCTCTCTTTCTTACCGCTCTCCGTCATCACGCTGACGGCCAGAAATATGGAAGTCCCCACCAGTTCAGCAATGTTTGGGAAAGTCCATGTGATGTGCTCTTTCTTCAGTGTGACCACTCCATTACCTTTCTCAACCTAATGTGACATCATTTAAAAATGCATCTTCAAATACAGTACAGTGGTAAAGTCAGTGGAAAGCCTGTTTATGTCTGAACATCCTAAATAAATAATATATGAAGATGGAAATGTAACAATTTAGCTAAAATAACTGCAGATGTATGAATAAAAGGAAATTATAGACATTTTTCATGTTTTAGAGTCTTGCAAAACATAAATAAAATACAGCTAAAGTGTAAGAATGTGCTCACCTGTACTCTCTGAAGAGAACTTGGGAAGCTTTTCTTTTGACCGTCTTGCATAACCCCAAATACCGCATAGGCGGTCCCATCCACCTCTTGACCAAACAGATATCTGAACTCACAAGACAGGGACATGTTAAAGCACACAATGAAGCAAAACAGAGAAATCTAAAACAAACGAACACAAACCAGACAAAAAAAAAAAAAGCTAAAGCCCCAAACACAACCTCTGGACAAAACCCTTTAGTTTTCCTCCTGCAATCAATCTACCAATCAAACCTGATATCTCAATCCACAAAACAAAAACCTTCACATACACAGCTTTGATGTCGACGGTGAGCTCTTCACTGTCCACGTAGAAGAAGGAACTCATAGATGTCAGTTTAACCTCAAAACTGGGCAGCACTGCAAAATGGAAAACATTTTATTTTGTGTCCAATCAGGTAAAAGATAAGTGTGAATGTTGTAGGTTTGTGCAGGTAATGAAGGACTCACCGTATTCTTTGACCTCGAACTCTGCAGAATAGCTCTGCTGTGGGTTGCTGTGGAACTTTGTCACCACCTTCCACAGTCCTGGACTACACACGCACACACACACACACAATTAAATTGATAATTTAGAGACTGAAACAGGAACAGACTTTAGATTGCGTGAAGTTATATATACATATTTACATCTTACACAAATTGAGATGTAGGCCTACACAACAGAGCTGCAAGAAAAGGTTTTTTAGTTTTCAGGTTGCCTTTGCACGAGATAGAAAGGGTGTAGTACTTGTGCTTTCTTAGGCCGATTAGTTTTAGTTACGGATTAAATGTATTTCTGTCCCTTAACAATCAATATTTGGATCTTAAAAGAAAAATTGATCTTCAGTTTAAAGGAAGAGTTTAACATTTCATTGGAGAGTTAAATAAGATCATCACCACTCTCGTGTCTAACAGTGGTAACACTCTTCCCATCTAAGTAACCCTCTGCCTAAAAGCACATGAGCTATTTCCCAAAATGTCAAACTCTTGCTCAAATTTACTACACACTGATTTCCAGAGTAACACTAGATTTTCCACTCAAAAGCAAAGATGGCAGCTGCTGCTACTCTGCTAGCTAAGCTAGTTGACCTTTTAGCAGGTCTAGTTTATCTTAGCTGTTTGCCTGCTGTCTCATTTAATTATGTCATGTAATGCATTTTATATACCAAAATGTTGGTTTATCAAATTCATATTTTTCAATTATATAGCACAGATACAGGTTAGGTCAAAAGTATCTAGATCTTGCTTTAGTGAAGATGAGCTATGTGAAAATCTTCCCAACAACACGTTGAAGATATATTACTATCACAGCCAGGCTCTTATAACATTAGCAAATGGAGTTACATTAACACAACTCTTTTCTCCAGTTCATGTCTCTTTTCCTACATCCAGTTGTGCTGAACTAGTATTCTTTAATTCATCGGAAGATCATAATTGGCTCAAATGAAAAGTCTCGGTATTCAGTGTGTCTCCACACTTTATACACTGTATGACTTACATACTTCTATTTAGTTGCTGTCCAAACACTAAATTAGCAACATGGAAATTAATTGTAAAAAGTGCAACATAAACATGTTAAAATATAGGCTACTTTGCATAATCCTAAATGATTTGACGTTTTAATGTTTTGAGATGAATTTACCTGCTATCCATATGTATCCAGATTGTAAATACACCACTTAACAACAAAATGTATAAAAATGGAAAATGTAATTTAAACAAGATACACTACTAACCTGACAATTTCAGCAAGTTGGTAATCTCCAGAGTGGATCCCTGATCTCAAAGGGACTGAATGAATTGGTAAAATGGTGCCTTCAGGGGTCTAAAAATTAACAATTTTCAATAACCATTAACAGAGAGCCGTGGTAAGTTACAAATTAATTCAGTAAATCCATGAAATATTTTAAGTATGTCTTTTGTCTACAATCCGCCATCCTCTTCAACGTCTATATTGACCATAGACTGTATGATATTGACACTTTTTTCAGCTATTTCTAAAATGTGTTTGTCTTCAACTGAAGGAAAAAGGCTGTCTTTAATGCGCAAATCCACCACTAGAGGGAGATATACATGTATTTGTACTCCCAGATAGGGCTTATTATATGATATCACTTTCAATTCTGTACTTATCATAGATAAATCACAATACCACAATCTCGATGGAAATAGCAGCATCAGTTTGGGTTGCATCATCCCTCTCTACTGGCTTCATACGAGGCGTCACTGCAAACATCCTGTAAAGAACTGACAGAGAGAGAAAGAGGTTCATTTTGCTGAACGGTGTATCTCTTTTCGGTCATGTGACAGTTTAAAAACGTTTTGAAAAAAAGGGTTCTTTCACGTCACTGTAATTTAATAAAATCATTCAATTTGAATGACACGTCAATAATGACACTTAAAGATATTCTCACAGAAGTAGGTGTGTTTTGAGCACTGATGCAGATTTGAACCCACCTCTGCTGTTGGGGGTGTAGAGGGTCTTATCAGTCTGTATGAAGATGTACCCGGACTGAAAGGACACTAAGACCACTTTCTCCAGCAGTCGGTCAGGAAACTGAGCTTGCAGGTACACGAACTGCTTCATGCTGGCATCCTTACTGAAGTTTCCAGCAGGGATCTGAAACCAGTATGAAGAGACACCAGTAGTGCATCAGTAGCAGGGGTAGGGTGGTCTACATCATGTGCATTTCTGGATTCATTTATAGATTATTTGTGGCCATGTTAGAAAATGAAGCCAATATAATAACTTAATTACATATATAGTGACGGTATTTAAATTACCGTTATTTGTCCAAGCTGCTGGAAGTTATTTGCATCACTAAGTGTCACAGATGTAGTTGCCAGCCTTTGGTTTTTGGTTGGATGGTTCATCACGCTGATTTCAACATTGATGTCTGCTCCAGTGCAGTCTTGACACTCCACAAAGATATTTTCGGCTGTACCTACACGCAACAAGTTGGAAGCAGACAACACCTTCCTGCAGAGCAGCGGTGAGAGAGGAATATACGGAGTAATAATTATATTCTGTAGTCACTGTGTATCGTTCTTGCTCCCATTACAGTTCAACCAATAATAATGTGAATATCAGGAAGATAAACAGATGAACAAACTGCATATTTTAGCTCTGTTTTGGGTGAATGAATTCAAACCCTGGGGCAGTGTTTAAAGGAAAGTTAGGTCTACTTACAATGGAGCTCCATCAGCCAGAGAAGTCAGGGAGGCCAAGGCCACAGAGGCCACCAGCCACAGCAGAGTCCTACTCATC
This sequence comes from Anarrhichthys ocellatus, assembly GCF_004355925.1. Classification (NCBI taxonomy): domain Eukaryota; kingdom Metazoa; phylum Chordata; class Actinopteri; order Perciformes; family Anarhichadidae; genus Anarrhichthys; species Anarrhichthys ocellatus. The sequence goes on along the minus strand of NW_022280078.1, from coordinate 1,866,255 downwards.
CTCTTAACTGATCCTGATCCGCAGTCAATGGAGACCGTCACTGTACTGCACCCCTGTGTTTCTGCACGCATGTATGAACACAAACACACATTATCGTTATCATTATTTCCCATCAGCAGTTGAGAAACTGTTGAGTTTGGATAAACTTTGTCTGTGCTCTGAAGAAGAAGATAAACAGTAGAAAATCAATGAGGATATAAACAGTTGAATAAACTGTTCACTGCAACATCACAGCAAAACTGCTTCAGATGTTTTCTAATGTGACACCTTTGTTTACTTTTCTCTTGTTCGGGACATTTTGAGTTCCTTCTAAATCTTGTTCTGGACCTGATAAATCAGCATATTACACAAAAACAAACATGCACACAACTACTACTCAGGTTAGAGTCATGTTGAGTCATTTCTGGGAAAAGTTTCTGGCAGAGCTTTGTGGAGTTTCAACAACATGGACTTTTGTCCGGTGACAATCTTTTTTTTAAATAGAAGTAAGTCGAAGTTATTGAAGTTGATTTTTTGACTGTTCAGATAGGAAAAAAATCCATATATATTTACAGTTTCTGAATTTATCTTTTAGAAAATGCACTACCACAATCAGACAATTAGCTTAGCATAGCGCAACCACTATGTCCGTCAACCCCATGGTAACAACAAGACTCCAGGAAGTGACAACACACGGTACATAACTCCCCATAAAACTACATTGTGACGTTTTTGCTTCTGTTTTTTTTTTACTGATTAAATGAACAAAATATAACATGTTATAGTGAGCTTCAGAGGTGCTGAAAGATTAGTTTTGTTACCTTTAGACGAGCCAGACTAGCTGTTTCTCCATGTTTCCAGTCTTTGCTAAGCTAAGCTAACTGGCAGTAGCTTCGTATTTCACAAACAAAATAGTATCAATCTTCTCATCTAATTCTCAAAAAGAAAGCAAATAACTGTAAGCCTGTGTCCCAAAAGGTCAAACTATTTCTACGCATTGTAAGTCCAGTATAGTCACTCTTTTTGCAAGTATTTTTAAGTTTGTAGGCTAGTGATACTTTTACTCCATTTAACTGTTGTGGAACACTTTTGCAGCATTTTAAATCACATGCATTGCATAATACACATGTTGTGGACAATCAATTAGAAACTGAAAGTGGATTGTTGACACTGAACACGCATCAGGCAAAATTCAGGCTTTACATTTTGTTGTTACACTTTCAAAGGTTATTTCTCATTTTTGATTTAAGGTTTGATCTCAGCTCTCTTACCCTTTAAAGCTCACATTTAACAGTAATGTAAATCTGCTTGAGAATTATATTCTAATATTCTACACCTGCCACAAAAAGATATACTTGTAAATAAAAGCAGCAACTCTGTGTGACTCTTGTGTAAAAATCTCTTTGCATAATTTTTATTCTGGTTGACTCATTCTTATTTTCTGACTTCTGATAAGACCCAATCTCGCCAAGAGCAGCCACACCGTGTCTTTGTTCTGCACGTCAGGACTTCTTCAATTTGAACTTGAACAAAGTTAGTTTGAATAGTCATAATGAAAGTAGGCATCTCCAGAAAGCAGATTGTCCTCAGCTGACAAACAGCCTCCTATACTCGCACAAGGTCCTTTCTCTCCAGTTATTAAACCTCATCGATATTGAGAGTGATTTGTAGAAACAGTCAATCCTGGCTCTCTGTATCAGGTCTATATATTGAAAACTGTTGCTGCTTAACACTTATCTCGTCAATTTTTGGATGGTTTGATGTCACAGACAATAATTTTCCCCTAGAGGATCCTACTGAGTTTCGGGATTTCCTAATTTTTCATTCAGCATCCAACAGGTTAAACAACTTCACTAGACTTTCATGACAGAATACCACTAAAGGTAATGCCTGAATTCCCTTCAGCCTTAGAGAATAATGTTATATAGCAGAAGACCTAACACGCTACGAAGTTAACATCAGGAGGTTGAAGAGGCACATGTAAATATCATAATCACAGGGAGTTCTAGCCACTCAAGGCAGTTGTGTACTTTCTTCTGTGGGAATTAAGTGCATTCAACTCCTAGGTACTAAAGTCTAGTATGATAAAGTAACTCAAGTGACATCACTTGAGTATCTCACTTAAGTCCAATTAAGTATTTACTAGTCAGGGAGGAGCTAAACAAATATGCTACTGCGAGGCATTATCGTCAGTGTGGGATCCAGCATTTTTCAAGCTTTTTCCATACTTTGAATTAGAAATCAGGCTATGTTGGCCTTTGCTACATTCCTTTTTTAGAATTAGCATGCTGTCAACACAGCATGCTAAACATTCTTACACTTTCTTACTAACATGAGGATGTTAAAACTCAACGTAATAAGCTGGGTTTACACAAAACAAGTGTATGAAAACAAAGTTGAAAATTTGCCAGGTTTTCCAATCAGTTCCTAGAAATACTGTGTCAGTTCTCAGGGACTTACTTTGAGTGTACACTCCCTTACATAAGACACAAGGTGGTGCTACAGCATAATGCAACATCTGACCAACAACTGCACTAACTCACACATAGAGGTACTTAGTACGATAACATCATGACCTCACGCCTTCAGAACGTACTACATAAGCAGAACAGAGACGGGTCACTGATACCCCCGATCAGTTGAGTTATCAGCAGTGATTCACCTTAGACAGCTGCAACCAGTGCCGGAGAAAAATAATGAGTTAGGGGGAAGAAGAGGAACAAGGGGGGCTCTTGTCGGAGAGTTGTTTCTGAGAAACATTCAACTTTCAGCTCTCATTCTTGGGGGAGTATGTAAAAACCACAGTGTGACCCAGACCTATATTGTTTTCAGTCTCACCTCTAATGTTTATTTAGCATGTTGCAATGGGTTGCTGTTTTCTATTAAAGAGGTAAAAAGGATAGACACACTTTTCAACATCAGTCCATTAACCTCTTTGTTTCTTTTACTCCTCTGCTGCCCAGTTTGGTTTTGCACAATAATTGCTTTAAAAAAAATCAATTGACTTGTCCAAAAATCTAAATGAGGAAATATTTTGGTGAATGTAAAAGGAAGATAAAGATGTTTTACTGTACTCGAAAGTCATTTTCTGTAAAAAATGTAAAAACATGTTATGTACCACATACCTAAAATATTTGTAACACAATAAATCAAAGCAAGCTAGTATTAAAATACAAATCTGCTACACAATTTTACACTTAAAATACTAGTTAACTGACATCAGCTCAATGCCTACTACCACGAATAGGAACGCTATGACACATGATGAGGTCACCTATTTAAAAGACAATAATGGACACGGTGGAGCTGAAGAACAACCCTGTCCAGCATTTTCTATATTATGACATTTCAGAGTAAACCACGACATTCATATGACTTACTGAATATAATATTGAGGTAATGCTTCATTCATTTGTAGTCAGTTCAACCTACGACTATAGGCTGATTTCACCAGTGACTATACTGGTGTTAAGCATGGTAATGTGTGATAAATTAATCATTTGGCAATGCTATTGAACGCTATTTAGTGTTGACCAAAAGACGTGAATAGACATCTGTCCACCATTTCTAATGTTAGAGACAGAAGAGATGGCTAGTAGGGTTTATTTTTAATAAACTGAGCTAGAAGATTACAGTTGCTGTTGGTTCCCATTGCTGCTCTGTGCTGCTGACTCTGTGGGATCAAGTGTTCACTGTGCTAGTGGGTCAGTCCTCCCTCAAGGACATACAGCACAGTCCACTTAGTACTCTATACAGTAGGTCAAAACCGCACGCACATGCACACAAATCTATTATGGGTGTTCTCTATTTTCTTTCTTAAATCAGCAATGTCGTGCAGCAGCCTGATTTCCTGGGAAGGCGTATAAATAGCACAATGTTTTAGGAGATTCCACTTCTCATGGTAAGGCGTTTTAGGCTTTCCACGACGCATTTTGGGCATTTCACGCCACATCGTTAGCTTGAAACAGCCGGTTTGGTCTTTGCATCAAAACCACTTAGAGAGGTTTAGGGAAAACATTTTAGTTTGGCTTAAAATAAGTACCTGAGTACCTAAACTAAATAAAAAGTAAAGAATGTAATGTAAGTACTGGAAAACACGTTAGAAACATAACAAAAGTAACTTCTAAATAACTCAACAACACTTTGGGACACGATCACCTGCCTCATGCTTAAAAGTACTGTGTTTGTTTGACCCATGCGTGCAGATGTAGTCTGTTAGCTCTCTTCAACACATTACTTGAAGCTTGACAAGATGGATGTTTGTGAGATCTTGTGATTCCGCAATTCTTGCGTAATCTTGTGATATCACAGGAATGCTGCTGTGAAGCTGCTGTGCAAAGTACGGACAAAATATGGGTTCAAATGAATGTCAAATGTTGCTCTGCATCTTGTGTGTGTGTGTGAAAAGCAAATGTTTCTTGACACATTAGCCATAACAATTTAATAGGGCGATAATCTGTCAGCTTGTTATGGACATTTTTATGGTCCCCCTAGTGGCCAAATATGTATTTAGTATTCAACCTTCCAGAAGTCACTCCTTATATCAAATACTTTAAAATGTTGTCATTTATGTATTGTATCACTACTACTAGTTTGCTTTTGATGAAGTACATTTCAAATGCACGGCTTTCTTTGTTATTGAGTATTGCCTTTTAGTTGTTGTATTAGTGCTTTTTAACCGATGATTGATTTGTTTACGTCTTTCACTTCTGAAGCAGTGCAGCTGCAGGTTTCTGCCATGTGATTCTGTATTGAATTGCCTTTGAAGGATGTAACTGTTGCACAGCCAGTCTGATCTTAAATCAATTTTGTGGGGAGAGAGAAGTACATGTGTCTGACTGACCAGGGAGTGCTTGAATAATTTATTGGGGTTGACAACATTTTCTTAAAACATAAGACATTTTGTCCATCCTAAATTGCACCAAATTGGTTTTCATTGCGTGCATGATTCTGAATACATTTTGACACTGGAAGAGTAACTTTTTATAAAGTTATGCTGACATTGAATTTTTACGTAACACCAAAACGAAGATGTTCAAAAGGCTATTTTCTGGAGCATATATTGACGATCCTAATATACTGAATTAACATAGAATATAGACCGTGTTTGACACTATTATCTGGATTTCTTGAATGATTAAGATAGCGTTCCCTGCCACGTCCCACTGGAACAGAGTTGACCAATCGCACTACCCTGCTGGTGGAGATTAAAATAAGGTCCATCTTTATTCTTTTACATTTTCAGCAACACTGCCTTCCTAAGACAATATTCTTGCAGTATTATAATTCTGGCCAGCATGTGACAGCACACATTACAACCCAGGGAGCAGAAATCCCATTGGGGAGGTAAGCCATTACCAAAAGCACATTATTACAATAAGCACAGGTTCCCCTTTATGTCCTGCCATATGGCACCCTGACATTTGTTATTATACAGACCCTTCTCCAGCACAACGGCAATAAAATGATGGCACCCGGAAACATTTACAGTTACTCCAGCAGACTTACAGTCTTAAAGATCGTCTCTCGAGGGGCCTGTGGTCAATCTGTAATAATCAACCGTAAATTCAAGCTGACTGGAGATTCTAACGAGCAGAGCTTGATTTGTGCAATAAAATAAATGTAGCAAAAATACTAATCCGATCATGACTTTATCATCATGGCAGTTTTTAAACCACCTACACATTTTGTTTTTGTGGGAGTATCTTTATGTGTGATACAAAAAAAAAAAACAGAACAGTAGTTCTGGGACCAGTATTTTTATTACTGCGAGATATAGGTACAAATACAGTATTCAAAAAGTACCTCCATGTTTCACGATTTCAAGAAAAGCAAAAGTATCGGAAAATAAAAAAATCTTTGTCTCATCTGTTCATAGCAAGTTTACTAATTTACATTGATGAGGTCTCATAGGCAAGAGCATCAGACATGAAACAGAAATTAATAAACAAATAAATAAATAACCACCGCCAGAAGAGTTGCGAATGCAATAATATCACTTTGTCAGCTTCAAAGAATAAGAGCAAATTATTTGGTACTGCAAAGACGATATTTGCAATGTTGTTGAAAGCCGAAGACCAATAATTTTGAAGAGCAGAGCATGACGAAAACATAAGTGGATCTAAGCCTGGGTAAAGCTCGACTAGATTTACTGAAGTGAATTCAGTATGTAAAACTTTATATTTGAAAGAATGCCAGGCTAGCACAAGATGAGGTGGAATTGAGCCATTTCAAAGCTCCCTCTCAACAATCACCTCTATATCTATATCTATCCTTCTCCCAATGTGATTTGATTTTCTGAGTTGAATGCTTTTCTAAGCTTATTATTAGCCCCTTTTGAGCAGGGAGGTCCAAGTTTAACACATTTTCTCAAGCATGTTAAGGTGGAAGAGAAGGAAATGAGGGAAATATTTTCTGTATAAAATGATGCACCTAAAATGATGTAGATCATCAAAGCTGGGAAATGAGTTGTGGTCTTTCAAATATTGTTGGGCAACATCTTTCCACTTGGAAGAAGTAGAGTCGAGGGTTGATGTGAGAGACTGGAAGAATTGTTCTCGTTTTAAATTGGCTTCCTCGAGTGGTAATTTTGACATTTCAATTACTGATGAAAAGTGGAAAAGCACTATTCCGGGTACATGTGTGAGTGGTTTCAAGCCAAAGGACTCGGAGTAATTTTGGTGCTGAAGTGGGGCTTTGTTGAACACATTGCAAAACAGATTGTAGGTGTCAAGTGCAGGCCCGTCTGACGTCAATAAAAAGGCAGAGGATTTGCAAACCAGGTTAAGTGGACGTGAGAAACATCACAAAACAGGGAACTCTACTGATGTCTTTTTCTTAATCAACCTATTTCTGCAGTAGCAAGAAGGTTGCAGTAATATGTTACTAATCATCTGGTTTGTCATTTTTAAAGATGAATGAGCTGTAAACAGCTGTAAAACAACTGCAGATTGACTTTACTAGGGTTGACATGCATTGTAAAGTAAGCACCAAGTCAAAAAAGGAAAAGCGTGGCCTTGTGTGCATGTATCTATCAGTGTCACATCGTTAGTCACAGGGTCAGAGTGGCTCCTATTAAGCCAGGTGTTCGGGACTACTAGACAAGGAGACAAAACACTGCAGAGCACTTAAACTCCCTCCATAGCTACAAAAATACACAGAAAAGGCCAAGCACATAAACATGACACAGATTGAAGCAAGCAGATAAACGCATCCACAACTCGAGAGACAGCGAGATCCTTCTTGTGGCACTGGCACCTCTGCGGCACTCTGTGGCACTCAGCGGCAGTCTCTGTGGCACTTCAGCGTCAAGCGTCAGCTGTGGCACTTCAGCGTCAAGCGTCAGCTGTGGCAGGCGAGCGGTACTAGTTCGGCACCCGTCAAGAAGCTGCGGAGCTGAGGGGGCGGAGCCACCCGTTCTCTGTATGCATCCTTAGAGTAATTACGTTGTACTTTTTTGTTTCTCATTCATTTTATTTAAGTATGATTTTGCTGGTTTTGCAACAAAAGGGAACATAATACACTCTTTCCAAATTATTACTTTTACAGTCATTTACAACAATCGGCTAAAATAATGAAAATAAATCATCCGTTTTATTATCATTTAAAAGTATATATATAAAAATAAAAAATTTAAATTAAAACCCATAAAATGTCCAATCCAAAAATATATGTCTGAAAATATCTTCACTCTTCCTCTGCTTATATGTATACTGTATGTATGTCAGTAGGTGCCACAAGCTGCCAGAGGGTGCCTCAGGGTGCCAGAGGGTGTGCCGCTCGCCTGCCACAGCTGACGCTTGCCGCTCAAGTGCCACAGACTGCCGCTGAGTGCCACAGAGAGTGCCGCGGAGTGCCACAGAGTGCCGCTGATTGCCACAGAGAGTGCCGCGGAGTGCCACAGACTGCCGCAGAGTGCCACAGAGAGTGCCGTGGAGTGCCACAGAGTGCCACAGAGGTGCCAGTGCCACAAGAAGGATCTCGGCCCTGCACCACAACTCAGTGACTCATCCATCATCGCATTGTCCCGACGTCAGATCAAAAATGTGAATGCAGCCGCCCAGCGACAGCGGTTCCGAACCTGCATGCTGTTCCACACGTAGCCTCATCACAGCTCATTAAAGCCCGCAATGACTGACTCACTGACGAGGCCGATAAACAATCACCGCAGTAGCTTTCGTTCTTCCTCTGCACCGGCACTGTGAGTTTTTTGCTACGGGTCATTTAAGCTGACGCTGGAAAAGTCTACTTCTTTGTTTGTGTTCGATATGCTAATTGTCAGCTGAGGGCGCATAATGAAAGCAGACTTTACGTAATCCCTAAGTGAAGCAGCCATTTATTAGGCTGCCAGACGGTGTTTATGCTGTCATGCCAGACTCCTCAAAGTTATCAGTTACCATAAAAAGACCTGTTGTCTAGGTCCTTATGTGGAGAGGTTTGGGTGGAGGAGGCTGCATGAGATGAGTGAATCTCTGCTGCCTTAAAAACATTGCAGCATTTTACAACTGTTGCCATTTCATGAAAACGTCTACATTTGCTGCTCGTAATCAACAACGAATGGAGCAGATGTTACAGTACTGCAGACGGCTACAATAGCTGTTGTCTGTGGGTCACTAAAGGTCACCAAGTTTAACGCATTAAATTGCTTTTTGAAACAATCAAAGACTTGAAATCGTTGGATGACTAATAACATTACAAGCTCTTATTTTGGTAATTCATATTTTCAATATTAGCAGCCCAACATATGGTGGCAATGCACAGAGGAGAGGGTAATAAGAAGGGGGTGGACAAGGCTAGAATTAACAACATGCTTGGCGTAGCTTGTGAACAACTAAAGCTGCTAAATTAAGAAATCAAAAACGCTGCACATCCTCTCCTTTTGTTCCATCACCTCCACCTAACTGCATGGTGGCTGAAGAAACAGAAAAAAGAAAAGACAGAAGAAGAAAGTCAGTGGAATTCAGGAGCTGGGCTGAACTGTTGGAGAACTCCAGATTTAGTGCACACACAATTGTATATGCAGAGTTAAAAATGCAATAAAAATGCTGATTGCTTGGTCGCTCCACCGTTTTGGTTCTCAGCAACTATTGGATGGATTGACACAACATGCTTTTCAATTATTCAAGGTCACAAGAGGATGAATCCTATAACTTTGCAGATTTATCCTCACAGTGCTTCTGTGTGATTTGGACTCTTAATCTTAATCTCATTATTTATTACCTAAGTACATTTTACCTTGTTAAAGCTCATAATATTTTAATAATTCAGTTTTTGTTGATAAGTTATCCGACAGGGGTATACCGTGTTTCTTAAATTGTGCTCCCCTCATGCATACCTTGCAGATTAGATTGTACAAATATACATTTATCTACTAAGTCAGGGGTATGTGATGCAGTTGGAGTGAGAGTTTTAGGTACTTATTTATTTCCTCTGAATATGTTAAGGTAAATGCTTCCTCTGACCATTACAGCCTATTTTTTTTCTTAAACATTTCTCTGTTGCTCATCCAAAAGAGGACAAAGGTGTGGGATGTGAAGATGCACTGACAATGTTGTCATGGTAAAAGGTGTCATCCGACTAAGGTGAATGGATCTGGTAATAATTTCAATTCAGATTAAATTCATGTCCTCTCCATACCCTGAGTGTCATCTCCTAAAAGATTAATCGGGATATTTTGAGTGCTGCTCACTGCATTAAACCAGACCCACATGTGAAGTGGAAAACGAGCACAGCAAACAAGCCAGCGATTTCACACCAGGTCTGCTAGCTGCCCTCCTTTAAGTTCCCCATCCTGCCTGACAGATTCAAACGTCACGTTGAGTGTCTCATGATGACAGATGAAGCTCTTGACCATGTGAAAGATGCAATTATCCCTTCATTGATGGGAATGATGGAGGCGGCTTGTGGAGGGCTCTGCTCTCCCTCCTTTAAGGAGCTGTGAGATGAGTGGGGGTGAGGGGGATAATTGATTGAGAGTAAGCCACTTTATGAAGCCTATTCCCCGTCACATGATATGGTTTATGAGGGACCATATCCACCGCTCTGATGCTGCCTTGGCTCCTTTTGACCCTTTGGAAAAATAGCATGCTGAAAACCTCTCTAGTCTAAATCTACATAAACACCATTAACACTGGAGGCTAATTTTCATTACATATTCTACAGACAAGGGTATTCTGAAGTATCAGTACAATGAAAACGATAATGAATAATACATTTTTTTACACCAATACTGGGTCAAATGACAATGTGAAATTGCTGACTTTCAATTACACATACGTAATGAGAGTATGATAGAGTTTACAATCTTCAAAACAAAAACAAAAAAGTGTTGTTACTTTAACCTGACCATAACATACCTATAGGGGTAGAAGGTCACAAAATGCTACTTTGGAGCAAAGATATGGGTCATTTTGGGAGCAACTGACCTATATTGTCTTTTACGTTTGACGACTTATCGGGTCACTTTGTTTTAGTTCACACATGTGAACATGTCATAACATGCTGTAAGATTACATTTCACCGTTTTTTTTTTTACGGGAAGAACCCACAAAAATAAGCTATAGACTCCTTTTCCAATTGCCAATAGATGAATTGAGGAGTGAATACCGATTGTAACCTTTCCCAGTGAAGACAGAAGCCAGATGTTAGTGTGCCCAAGGACACCTTCTACATGCAGACTGGAGGACCTGGGATCTAACTACTGATCCTCCAATTAGTGAACAACTATGTGGCTCTACCTCCTGAGCCACAGCCATCCAAAGAAGTCTGTTAAATCCTTTACTAAATACATTATGGACTAACGGGTCCATTAACAGGTGTTAACCAATGCCTGCATATCCGTGTCTAGCTGCTGCAGCGCACTATGAAATGCTTTTGGGGGGTGGAAAAGACCTGTGGAGAGACAGGGCTGACTCCCCAGGTGCGATGTGAGTGTACCAGGAGCACACAGAGCCTGGCCTCAGGTGGTCTAATCAGATGCTGGTGTCTGGGCGAGCACCGCTTATCAACAGGAGATTGCGAGACAAAAACCGGAATCAAATATCCCTGTCATGCTGTGAAAGTCCAACTGAAATTCAATTGTTTTTCTTTTTGTCTGGTGCGTCACACATATTTGCCCTGTGAGTCATTTGTCCTGTGATCTGCAAGAAATGCTTCTCAGAAGATGATAGGGAGCCAGCACGTCATTCAGACCATTTCCCAAACCACCATTGTGACCTCCACTCTGATTGTAGTCTTTTCTTTTTTTAAATTGGCCACACTGAATTGATTCTTCCTTATCAGGAGACCTTTGGCAGTGCTCCATGTTTTAATTGCCTACATATGTTGACTACAAAGCAGAAAGGTACGTTTGTGCTTCAGCTGCTCTTAAATCACTTACAGAAAAGAATTCAAGCTTTTTTTCAGTCATCAGATAAAAGGAAAAACTGTTCTGGGATTCAGATATGAGGTCATGTGTGACAGAGGCACAGGGAGACAGAAAGAAGTGAAGAGGGAGGCGATGCTTGTTTTCATGCATGCATTTATCAGAAGGTTTTTCACCAGACTTTGAATTTACATATACTTGGCTATAGCTTAATCTCATTTATTTATTACCAGGGAGTGAGGCTGCAGATAGATGTTGAATCAGTTTATCCTCTCAAGTCAAGATGAATGAGCAGATTAAAGCAATCTGGACAGCTCGTTTTCTCTGAGAGGCCTCACAGTTCCACAACGCTTACTTTGTAAATAAGTGACAAGGGAGGATGATCTGAGGTTTCAATTAAATATTACATTGAATTGTCAATGTAATATTTAATTAGCAGCTGTGACAGCGATGCTGGTTTTGTAGGAAGGTTTTGTAGGGGGGTATTGTGTGTGTCATCATGGCAAAATGTGGTCCTGGAGACACCTACTGTATCGGGAACTAGGTGGCTTTGAGTACTTTGCCAGGTGCTTATATGTCGACAGATTTTGTGCCTGCGATAGAGTTGCATACGTACGAGATGGTCTTTAGTTTATTCTCCTGAGGGTTTTGCTGTGCATAAAGCTGCTACAGGTGCAAACTGTGGAACAGTACAGTACATCTGGGGTAGCAATGTGATTTGTGGTGATACTGTTTTATAGCACTTTCGTCTTGCAGGAGCATCTTAACTTTGTACAAAAAGTCCAGAACCTAAACAATAAATCAAGATGCTTGTCACTGCCTTTCCAAAACGACCCACATGAGGATTTTTAGATCTGAACATTGTTCGTCAGGGAATGTTACAATGATGATTCATATCAGTATTTATTTAAGTCTATTTTCCGATGCATTGATTTTGCATTCGGCTGTAATCGTTGCCAGAAGGCCTCTAGTGACACTACAAACACGAAAAATACAAAAGTATTTTTTTATGTTTGTTGTGTCGATTTCTAAGTTGCATTGATACTATACTCTCAAAACTTGTGTTAGACCATATACTATATGTTTTCATATGCAATGGTGACTTACCTTGGTCGGGTGGTCGGACAGGGGCAGTCAGAGCTCCTGAGATTCCTTGGGATGGTAGGGGATTACCGTTGTTTCTGTAAGAACTTTTCTTCTGTTGTGGCACCGCTTACTGACTTGCTGAAGGCCAAGGCTCAATGTGTGTGGTCAACAGAGTGCCAGGAGGCTTTTGTTAATGTCACGTCTCTTTTGTGTTCAGCACCAGTGCTGGCTGCTCCCCGTTCTGACCATCCTTTTGTGTTGCAGGTGGATGCTAGCCATGTAGGAGCGGGAGCCGTGTTGATGCAGGAAGATGAGCAGTCAGTTTTTGTTTCTAAGAAATTCAATCGGCATCAGTTAACTTACTCTGTTGTTGAGAAGGAGGCTCTTGCGTTGATCTGGGCCCGGCAGCATTAGAAACACTGTCACACTATTCCACTGATCCACAGGTGGTGCATGGTGACATGCCAATATATGCTGCAAAGGTCGGGAGGAAAAACAACGCATGCTAGTAAACGTGGATGGAAACAACGCTTGAATTAAAATACTTTAAAAATCAACTTTCCAAATGTGTTCCGAGGAAAGAAATGCACTCGACACCTTTGAAAGACCTCAAGGATTCACACAATGAGTTTTGTTGTGTAACGCTGAATGTAAACAACTTTTTGAAACTCCACATGGCACCTTTAACCCAAAATATAGTAGTTAAAAACCATGTTAGGTTAGAAGTGGATTGTAGTTACAGGGTGAAAGCACACAAAACTTTGAAATAAAAGTCTGACTCCTGAACACAGACCTTTCTGTATTAATGCCCTCTTTCATAAACAACTTTTTTTGAAAGGTTGACGTATGCTGTTAATATCTACAACCAACAATTACCGTAATAACCACAGTCAGGCGTCCCTTAAAGACCACTTTAACATCAATGTGTTGTTGAGCTGGGATTTGCATTCATGGAAGGACCGCAATCCTTTTTCAAGCAGTCGAAGTCCAAAACAGGTCACTTGATCACATTGTGATGTAGATTAAGTAGGAGGAGATGCCAGTGACTTCCAGACGACTGGACTTTGTTGATCTGTGTTGTTAGACTTTTGGGATTACCTCCGACTGTGGCTCAGCAGCAGATAAAAGATATCTTATTTTTCAACGGCTTTGCCAGATCCTATTCATTTAATTGCTGTATTCATGCTTATTGCTGTCTTCATCTCTCTTTGACCAAGTTAATTATTAAACCTGGTCGGAAATGGCAAGATATTTTCAAGAAGAGAGGATATCTTGGACCTTAGTATGTCGTATGACATTGGAACACAGAGGGTTTTGTGCAGGGACACGTCCGGGTTTATGAACTCTCACTGATGTGTGTTGAGGGAAAATGGGTCAACCAATAAAAACTAAATACAAAACTTTTCCACAAATCCCTCCTTGAATGTATTAACAATTACAGACTCGTACCAACATTATTCATGCCTGGATTTAAATTGTGTTCAGTTTGACTAAGCTGAAACACGTGTTTGTATATGTTTTGGTTACATACAATCCCATTTGTTGTAAAAACTTTGCCTTCCTCTCAGTTCTCGCTCTCTCCCTCTTACTGTCTGTCTGATTGGTCAGTTTCATGTCAGTGAGCACTCTAGCGCAAAAGAACAACAGCAAGGGGTGGATACACCAGTAATACTGAAAACTTCACTGCTCGCAATCACACTGTTGCCTCCCTGGTGGTGCCGTCAGCATTCACAGCTGCAGCACTGACTCTGGATCTGTAACGTCCCACCATGTGTTGAGGACTTGCAACACTTCCTACAACATGCTTGCAAAGGTAAGACCATTTTAGTTTGGGCAACAGGTGGATAGAATATATATATCGTGTTTCTGCTCAAATAAAATACAAGATAAAATGCTTTTAAATACCTGAAACTGTGCATATGCTGACCTCTAGGAGCCTCACTGGTTTATTTACATTAAAACACATATTTTAAACCAGTAAATTAATCACAAACCACTGTTCAATGAAATGCATTTTACTCACTATCCTCTCATCTCCTCCACAGTGCCAAAGACATCAAACGTAAACGGTTTGTTTTAAATTTCTTAATCCAGAAGCATGATCCTCAAGCAGCAGGTCAGAAACAATTAAAAGACTGCTTTTCTCTTGTTTATTTTGTGGACGTTTAAAGTATTTCTTTGTTTTCTTTGGATGCCACATCAAGCTGCTCTTCCAGGAGTTCAGGGGGAGATTTTAAACTCTATCACGAGGATTATGATTAAACTAAACTGCATTCATGTCTGCTGAGGAAAGTACATGTTCCATTGAAACAAATTCATGAATTGCAATTCGATCTGGAAGCCGTCTCTTCAGTTATCAATTGATAATTAGTGCTTGTGAATACGTTTCATGTCGTCAACATTTACCTTTAATCACTGTGAGAGGGGACTTTAATATTTTGAGTTTACGGGCAATTTCCACTGACCTAACTGCTTTGTATCCCTTTTGATTGGTCAAGAAAAGTAATTGTTTTGGACACAACTTGATCCCTAATTATTAATCATATTAAATGACTTGCAACTGGGATTTGACTTGTGCCTGTATTTTAACTGTTGACCTTTAATATTGATTTCTTTCAGTTGTGTGAGGTTAGTTTGGAGAGAGATGACGGGGTGACAAGAAAAGAAGATGAATAGGTTGATGTAGAAAGAGATCTTGCATTAACACACTGAGGTGAAAAGGGAAAAAGATAATTTCCTCCTTGATTTTTGTAATTCTGGTTCAGTGGAATTTAGTTGGTTTTGTTTTGAACCCCTCTTTTTTCTTTTTATGAGTGTAAGTGTATTGCAGGTGTTCATTTGCATTACCATGGAGGACATGTCACGACATGTCTGTTAGAGTACACAGTTTGAAATTGAAAGACATTTGCTGAAGAACACACCATGTCTTGCTTTGTTTTGGTCTTGTGACCTGGCCTCAGCAAGCCTTCTACTGTTCTGTATGAATACGACACCGACCTTTCCTTTTAGGCAACATGTAACCATTTAGAGACATTTATAGGTCATCAATATGTAGTTTCCCTGTAGTTGCTCAGCATCAGTATCCTTCCGTTCACAACACAAAGACATGCTGTAGAGCCTCAGTGACATGCATCATTACAGTGATGTATGTGCATTTAGATTGCTCTTTTCTACTCAGGATTAACTGTTAATTATTCACATTATTGCAGTTGTTGCAGGTGATGAATCTTTTAAGGGGATATTATCGTATGGTAGGTTTTGTTGTGTAAATGTCAGGTGACGCATGCTGGTGTGATTAGTTTAGTTATTAATCAGTGAATTAGTGCAGTTGGGGATCTGATGAGCTCATTTAGAACGAAAGTATGACCTCTTTACAAAGCTGTCTTGTTGTTGGGTTTTGTATTTGTTTTGGTGGGATGACAGGAAGCCAGCAGGGTTGTTTCTATACCTTTTGCAACAACTACCTTATTAGACCTTACTTACAGAGTACAAACAATAGAAATGGTTTTCTATAAAATTCCCAGTGGGAACACATTGTGCTTTGGATACAAAATATAAAATCTAGATGAAACACATCCTGAACACAATTTGTGAAATTTCCTGTATTGTTTACATAGAAATAGTTGCATGCATGCATCGTAGTTTCCCTTTAAAACTCCCCACTCAGAAAGTCTGTACAGCCTTATTTAAAGAACCCTCTTTGTCTGTGTCCAGCTGAGGTGAAGAAGTGGAGGAAGTCTTTCAGCCACGTGATGAGCAGTCAAAGTAAGTATTACAATATTGTTTCACAGTTAAACTTGTTTAACCTGAACTAGGAACAAGTTTTAACGAGGTTGAGTCTGAATCCAAAGCAAGGCCGAAAGACTTGTCAGATACTAATAATACTGACAATAACCGTCAGGAAGGTGCTTGACTCATTAGTTATCTTGCAAAACCTGTGTGCTAAAAAAAACAATTAAAACTTAACATATGATCATTCTCATGGTGGCCAGTATTTGTTTTCTCAAAAACAAAAAGGTTCAAAAGGTCTCCGATGGATTCTCATTCTCTATGCCCAATCCCAATCTCCACACTCGCAGAGGGTTTAGTTCTGTCCCACCGTCAAATCATCAAGTTTTTGAGGACTCTCTCGCAGACATTTTGAGCCCTCTATGAACACTTTCTGTAACTTCGCATTTCGGCAGACTTTTGCCCAAGGGAAGTACCCACAATTCATAGCAATGTGACGTTAAACACAGGGTTACCAGTGGAAGCATGGAGATGTAAACAAAAAGGACGGCACATGTGTTCTTTAGCCTGGCAAATAATGTTTACTCAGAAACATTAAGTATTAAAGATGGAACATAAAAACACATGAAATCAGAGAAATGGAAGCAGAGATTACACACAGATTTATTGAAGCTGTTTTGACAAAAACGAGTAAATAGATTATTCGAAATGACCTCTCATCTCGTGAGGAAAGAGCCAGAAAGTCAAAAGTTAAAATAAATACCCACAATTGCACATAATATTTTTGGACGTTGTCATGGTAACGTGATACGTTGACGCAAACTGCTGTCCCATTCGTATTTATACCATTTACATTCTCTCACAATCAACCATTTACCAGGTGACGTCAGTAAGTCCGTGAGGGTTCAGGGTTTAAGGCCTTAGGGGGGACATTGGGATTGGGCCCTGGTTTTCTGCTACGTGTCTCAAGACACTACTCAATGGCACCTCAGGGCATGCTGACCAGTGTAGTGTGTATGTATCTGTGTGTGCATAAGTCCACTGAGAATTACACTGTTTGTGTGTGTGTATGTGGACACAAGAGGGGAGCAATGGCCTTTCGGGAAGCAGCCGAGTTCTGACCTGCTCCGTTCCATGACCTCATCCCTCCAACAATATCATGTCCTCCTTCATCCGTCAGCTCTCATTTTAGCCTCAGTGGTCTCCTCCATCTGATTTCTTAGTCATGTGTGATTTTGAAGCAGTAGTGCTAAAAGAAGTTAATCAATTTGTAAAAAAAAGTGACTTCTACAAAAAAGCCTGAGGTCTATGTGTACTGTGATTTGGAGAACACTTTTTGTCTTGTGTGTCTTAAAAAGACAGGATGTAATTATCAGTGCGAGGATTTTTTGTTGTTGTAAAATTGTGTAATTGCGCTGCCGTCACGTTGCTTTGCTCGTTTTTAAGTACTTGTTTTCTTCTCTTTGTTTGGCCCAGGAACACACTGCCTACAATTCAGCTTCATTTATTTTTAAGTTATCTTGTGTAAATGTACCAATGTCTCAAAATGAGTTTGTTAAGAATTTACTAACTCTTAATATAATATGGCTTTCAGTAGTCAATATTGGGTTCAGGCTGGTTTGCGCCATTTTGGCTAGCTATTGTCAAGAGTTGGTAGCAGAACTTGGACCGGTGAACGATTCTGCTGCATCATTCTTCACAACCCTAGCAACCAAGTATGCCAGATTTAGGTAATCTTGATCGGCTGGGACATATTATGGGCCTTAATACTATTAAAGGAGCATCAATATATTACAACATGTATTGCTGTTAATGATACTTCAATACAGCATTAACCAGCCTTGCTAATATGTGCACTCATGGGTCTGAAAGGTGCATTTGATAATGAAATGAAACATATTTTTTTCTGTCTTTGTTAGCGGGTCGTACGTTCTTCAACAACTTCCTGAGGTCAACGTTCAGCGAGGAGAACATGGACTTCTGGGTCGCCTGCGAAGACTACAAGAAATCTGAATCCTCCAAAGCTGGCGAGCAGAGCCAAGCAGCTCTACACGTTGACATTGTTTCAAAGCCTGAAACACACTTCAAAGGCATTATTGCAAACCTTATCAACCCTAACCCTATTGCAAACCTTATTAATGCACCCGCACATTCTCCTTCAATGAAGCGAGTACTTGAAGCTGAGTGTGACTGCGAAGCTATGAATATGCTCACTCACAACACCACTACAGGCCTATTAACAACCACTCAGGCACTCAGGAAATATGTCGCACTACTCAGTTCAGTCATTTGGGTTTACTATTAATGAAAATAAAATGGAAAATAAGGCTCAGAAAATGGATATGAAAGGGCATTCTGTTCCGCTTCCCACCCAAGCTTGTCCTTTGCCATATGACAATGTTTTTCAGATTTTTACCTCAATTATTTCAGTTATGACACTGGTTAAATGGTAATTTTATGATGTTTTCTTCCATTAAACATTACTTTTACTTTTAAAATGTATTAATTGTGTCCTTAATGCTGCTTTACCGAGAAGGCTAACTTCTGCCGTCTTTTTCAAGGCATGTGCTTTGTGCAAGTCTGTGCTCCTGAAACCCAGCCTTTCCTCTCATTCTGTAAAGTCTTTAAGGTAAACTTGAACCAGAGATGAAACCAGGTGGAACGCCTGACCTACTTGCTTCAACGACGCTCAGGAGATTTACACCTTGATGGAAAGAGACTCCAACAGGAACTTCCTCCAAACACTTTTGCTGCTTAAACCTAATCAAGTACTTTGTTGCTTTTTTACAAATTCGTACTCATTTTAAACCAAACCTAATATTTTTGTAACGTTTTAGGTTTTGTTTCAATTTACAACGTAAACCATGTGGTTCAAACTGTTTAAAACTGTGACTGTCAAAACAACTGTGACTTAATTGTATGGGAGCATTGATTTTGTCGCCACCATTTGGCATTCCTGCTTTCACCATCAGCTGTCAAGTGTTTTCACAAATCACAAAGACGAGATAGTAACTGATTCAACGTATGATATTAATACAGATAATGTGAAAGTGTTTGCTAATAGTTTCACTGCATCTTTCACTACAGAAAACAATCTATAGCTACCTCCACTCAGCAGACACACCTTCAAACAACCCTGCTGCCAGTGGAGCCTTGTCAAAGGAACAGTGAGAAGGATTTGTTTGATTTGAGAAATCATTTTTACTCATTATCTTTGAAGTTATATACTAAGTTATTTATAAGAATGACTCAACTTAACTGTAATGGATGAGAACCCAGACAGCTAAATAAAACATGGAGTGATAAGCGTTATAAAAGTCAAGCTGACGAACCGATCAGTATTTTACACCAATGTTTTATCATGATGATGATGATCAGTAACCCGGTTTACTACATTCAAAATGAACCATTATATTGTCATGTGAGGTTAAGCTCAAAAGTCTTTTGCTAAACCTCGTAAGGTTATCATATTTTACTTACCTGTTAACATTACATGTTCTTCTTAGTTTCCTACTTACTACTATTACATGTGCGTACAACAGCAGATGGATAATGCTGACGTTCTCCTCGCCTCGAGTAGGTAAGGTACTGATCTAAAGGATGCATCTGTATATCCCAAAGTGTAACGTGCTTTAACATTGCAATACTGATTTTCTGTTGTTGAATTGTGACTCATTTGATCGATTTATAAGAGTTCCCCTGTAAGTCAAATGGTTTTGTTCAAATGTTTTTGACTGTAATTTGTACTAAATAGTGTGATCACTTTAATTGAAATATTTTGGTGGCCTTGCATACTAAAATGTTTTATCAAAACGTATACCGTGATGATAGAAAACTAGATACTGCATGTAAATATTCATTAAATGATGTCGTTGTCCTATTTATGTCTCACATAAAATGATCTGATGGATGAAAAGAACTTCGTGTGTCGTTAGTCTTGTTTCACTTTGGTTCAACAGTTTAAGTAAACAACCATGCCCGGGACATGGCGAATGTTCTCCGATGTGATTTACCTAAATACAAATCTAAACAACAGGTTTATAGGCAATCATCAGGGAAGGTCATTGTTCACTGTGAGGCATTCGAAGTGAACTAGCAATACACGCTGATCAAAAGTAATTTTAGGGTTGTGAAAATGGGATTTCTAATTAATGAGCTGAATCGTCATACTTTTTACTAAATAAGAGATTGTTCTTCATTCTATTTTAAGATTTTTTTATCTCGACCTCAAGCTTTACTTCTCGTGATGACAAGATCATTATCTCACTTGTTATGTCGAGATCATGAGACAGTTTTTTTCTTTCTAGGATGTGAAAAAATGTTTTTCATGATATTGACACAACTCAGACTGTCCCATAAAGAAAACACAATCATCTATAATCGGTATTCATAGGGCGGCTTCTCCAATCTCCAATGGTGATGATGTAATGTCAGCAGATGATATATGATTACCACATCAGAATTTATATCAAATGATCACCAGAAGACAGTTTTATATCATATTACATCAAAAGTCAAATCAAAAACATTCTATGGCGATACCTCTTTTTTATTGTAACTTCTGTTTTACCTGACTTGACATCTGACCAAAAAAAAACCCCACGTGTAGCAGCTGACTGGTCGGGTCGTTACTCCACAGCTCAGTTTTCAGTGTTTTGAGCATCTTTTCATCAATCAGTGCCAGACATCCCAGAATGCAAAGCTGAAAGACAAGATCTGAGTCCTCGCAAGACATGTTAAAATCAAGAATTAAACGCTTTCAAAAATAATGTTTACAAAACAGCTATTACAGACATTTAAATCTTAGTGTTAAACTTTCAAAATCTTCTAATTTTGTTTTCATCAACAATGATTGTGATGAGTCCACATAGTTTAGGCTTCAACTGTGCGTATTTGGTTCGATTTACCTCCGCTGTTTACCGTAGCTGTATTCACACTCACAGTCTAACTCCATGCCTATTTAAGGGCAACACATTTGGGACCATGACACGCCATACAGTAAATAAGCTTGCTTAAAAACAAATCTTCTGCAAATCTAATTTTAACAGACAGGGAGATGGAAAACATGTCTAAATATTTACTGCCGGTAAATTCTGTCTGCCTGCTTTGCTGCTTAGTAAAAGGCACACAAATAGAATAAAAAGGCAGAAAAGTGCTCAGGTTAATAATTCACCAACGCTCTTACACAGCTGCTTCAAAGTGGTACTCCAGGAGTTTTTCCATGCAGGTCCAAAATGGAAAAACTCCTGAAAGTGGTAATCATATAACTTTCAAAACATTGAAGATTGAAGTGACATTTTTAGTTAAATTTCTCCTGAGAATGAGTCATGCAAACATGAAAAGGTATGAATACATATATCCTCATTAATGTCTGATATAGGCTACTGCTGTGTATCTGATATTGCTCTATATCAGCCTCAGTATGCTTGAATTATGCAGCTAAAACACAGGAGTATAGAAGAAAGTGACAAATCCACTGCGACCGCTGTGCTTGTGTGAATTCCTTTCCCTCATCTAAAATGAACAGGAGTGCAGGAGTATTTAGGAGGACTGTGGGAGGGGGCCAGCAGCTAGAATTTAGTCAAAAACATTCTGCTGGAGCTACAAATGTATTCTGCGTATAACTGCCCTCCTTTCCATGAGTTAAATTAACTACTGTGAGTGGTGAAGCTCATGTGCGTCTCATCTAGTCAGACAACACACACATTTAGCAGCAGTCATTTCACTGCACATTAACTGAATCATCAGTGGACCTTTTGTTTCTGCCAGCAGGTTGCTAACGGCTTCAAAAGGTGATTCATTTTGTTTTGAATACTAAACTTCACTTTAGTTCAATGACAAAGATAGCTAATTCTACACAATTAAGTGATCACGTTTAGAGCCAACGTGTGTACCTAAGATGGGGGAAAAGCTCTTGTCGCAGGCTGCTTTTTAAGTTCATTTCCTGGTGAGTCATAATTATTTAATTTTTTGCCACACTTTTATTTACTATTTATCGACTCCTATTTCCGACAGCTTTTACTCCAGATATAGGCCTTAATTAAGAGAGGCTTGTCAATGTGCCCGCAAAACCCCACATCCATCTGTTCCTGCATTAAACATTCAGCCCACACAAATCTGTCAAAGAAATGCACAGGGAGGAACTCTATGTGTGAACTTTTTGATTGTAGTTTAAATGAACCTAAATGAGTGAGTGGCCTACAGTTGGATCTATATTTAAGTAAGCAAAAGTTGAAAGAAAGTGTCATCTCAAATCAGAATTTTCCTCAAAAGGGTTTTGTATGCAACAGTTTATGAATTGCTTTTTATTGCGAATGTGTAAACGGAATGCAACGTAACATAAAAACGGGGACTTTCCCTGACTTTTTGGTTGCCAACTGTAACTTAGCAAAAATACTGTCTTGGGTGGGTAACGACAGCTAATTCATTCACGCTTGCTAACGCTATGGCAAGCAAAATATGGTAAGGGTGTATGACTAACAATTCCTTTCTACTAACAAAGAGTGATGCAAGGCAGTGGCGGCCAACTATAGCTAAGCTGAGCTAAGCTAAGCTGACCAGCATGCTGTTACTTAGCTTCGTGTCATGGATCTGGCGTTGCTTTGTAATGTTTGCTGATAAAGTAATTTGCAAATGGCAAGCTAGTTAATATCACTGAGCCAATAGTCTGAACAAAATATAGGAACATTTCATAAAGTAACGTTATTCGAAATATGATATATGATTGTAGCTTAATGTAATGCCATGTCACTGTTTGGGCCAAGGATGCCAGCACACATCTATTGCACACACACACCAGACCACGGCCACAGGTGTCATAAGTAAAGATTTTCTGAAAGTTAAATATAGCACCTTTAAAAAAGGGACAAATGTTACGACACATATGGAAGCTAAGATTATATAGGTTAGTATGATCAAACTACTTTACAACAAGTTGAAGTCATCAGTACAAAAGGACATACATCGCAGTAAAGAAGTAAGGATGCCATTTAAATCTCAACTCACCAGCCCCTATATGTACAGAGGGAGAGTTGGAAAACAGAAACATATATTGTGTTATAAAGGACTTATCTTTGTGTGCTTTTCTTCGCCTGCAGCTGTTCCACTAACCAGAGTCTGTTCCGGCTCAGGCTCTCAGGCCTGAGCGGCGCTTCATTCAGCACTAACCTGCTTATCGCTGGATGTTTTCTCCTGCCTTACCAACGGCGAGCAGCTGTGAGGCCTGCTAATTAAAACCTGACAAGAGGATCTGGTGCTCTAATGTGATCATGCATGCAAGGAAGCACGTACACCCCGACCAGTGCACATGCGAAGCCACTCATCTCTACCGCGCGTACACTCAGTAGATACGTCTCTTGGGCTCCAGGCCTAAATCTCTGGTTTATTGTCTTGAGATTCTTTGATAATAAAACACTGCAGGGCTAAAGTGATCATCTCACTGTGCGTGTTTTTTTTTTGTTATTATATTGTCATTGTGTTTATACCGGCGCTAACTTAAGCTGAAATAGCAGGTTTGTGACAGCCTTGTGACATGTTTTGACACTTAATTTTCATTATTAGCTTTCATGGGACATTTATATAACGATATTGGTTTACAATATACAAATTCTGTACCTGTAGGCAAAATCTATTTCACTGTCTGCTGTAATTTTTTATAACTTCACATTTTAATATTGACAATGACAGCCATAAGTGTAGATTACATGGGTGCTTGGGAGCTTGGACGGCCACGGGCAATTGTGAAGAATCCACAGGAAAAACAAATCATAATGTAAGGTGACCATGTCAGGAGGACATTTGTCCAATGAAGATAGATTCTAGAAAATTGGACAAAAAGTAGTGAGGTCAACTGTGAACTATTGAGCCATTGAATAGTCCCTCTAGGGTTAAACTACTTAGTTGTTTCATACAGTGAAATAAAGTTTGCGTACCTTTGTGAAACAGCTGTCTGACCTACAGTATATGCCTCTAAGGAATGCACAACAAATGTGCGTACAATACATTTCAAACCAATGCCATTAACCAGTGTAGGGAGGAATTATAAGTCAAGTGAAACCAAGAAGACCCGACAGTGGACGCATGTAGTGAGTAAGCTTCATTGGTGTAGTAGTGTCTGGACTGAATGTACTTTTGTTCAATTGCATCGCTTTCTCTCTTGTTTAAACAACTTCAAATCCAATCTGGCCTGCATGCATGTAGTATTTTATTCAATCCTGATTAGCTTGAGCTGATTATATTATTTGGGATGGATTTTACATGCAATGGTGATGTTGTGGTTCTTGCTCGGTTTGTAAGCATTAATACATACAGACTGTGGTACAACTCTTAAATATCAATAAATAAGATGGCACAAGCTGGCTAAAATACCAACTTAATTACAAAATGTAATTAAAATCACCAATGACAAAAGTAATATGAAGTTTGAAAATTTAGAAATAAGCTTCTTAATCCTTGTAAAGTTTGTACAATACAGACATCGCTCACAGAGCAACTTCAACTGATCCTTCTTAACAGTCATATTACCCCCCCCCCCCCCCAAAAGAAATGTTAGTGGAAATTCAGGGCTTGGGATCTGTGATTCTGTTCTTTCAGGTTCCATCCATTGGCAAAATCTGTAGAACTTCGAATGCACACTAAAGTATATAATTATTCATTGCAAGTTATGGCTTAGCTTTTAAAACTTTTAACTTTTTTAACCACATCATCCAGCACGTTGAATAGTATGAAAGACTATGGGGAACATATAGTGTAGTCCTGGCAATGAATACCTATTCCTATCGTTTGTCCTGCCTGTTTGAGTTAGAGGGAAGACTTTTGCTTTACCTAGCTAACCTGCATTGTTGAGGCAAAACCGAAATACATGCTACATAAACATAACCCTTGTTCTGACTAATGGAAAGTGGCCTTTCCCTCCAACTTTGCTGCCTTTCATTATATTACTTTAATCCTCTGATTAATTTGTCATTTGGTAGCTAACCTCTGCAAGTGCTATATGTTGAGGTCAAGTCGGACAGTTTTCAGCCACCTTCAAAGAATACATAGGAAGTAAAAGAAACGGCTACATCCCGTTAGAGCCGATCCGTAGGCTACTTTCAGTTTGCAGACCTTGTCTGGATTTTACTCATGTTTTTAAATATATATTTATGTGGAAACGTAACAAAATGCCAACGTTTACTTTTAGTTTCCCACTGGACACTATCGGTGGTCTCCTGAAATAAAGTTCTGGCTGTGTTTATCTGAACCATCAACCCTGCCTCCCACTCGCCCTGTGTGGACTATGTTGCTCTTAATTCTAGGTAGTGGCTCTGACCGTTTAATAATGACGAGGGTGGGTTTACCTTGGAGTTAGTTGAAAACTCGGTGCATCGGTATCAGACGCTGTGGAGAACTAATTTGACGATTTGGGTGTGACACCAGATTTTTCTTGGTCCTAAATATAATCTCTCTCTCACTTATTCAGCAAAATCCCCTTTTCATTTTTACAAAGGGATGTCAGTGTCCTTTTTTTGTTGGCGGTCACTCAGCAACAGATTTCTCAAGCCCTGAAGCCATTACGACTTTTTGCCTCAATGTTGCTGTCGTTCAAGAGGAACTCTGTGAACAATCCGCTTCCCATGTGTTTACCGATCCTGCTACACCCACAGATCTGCCTGTTAATGACGCCAGAGTCAACATAAACAGCGCAGTATAGTTTTATGGTTTATTAGTTTTATCCATCAACACAGACTATTTCAGACCCTGGGGGACTACAAATTAGTTTTTCCCATGACTAAATCCCAATATGTGTGACTCAGTTTCTACGTAGGTCTCTCCAATAGGTTGAAGCTGATTCTCAAACAGATGACCATAGTAAACCCACATTCAGATATGACGTGGTTTATTATCACAAGTCTGAATCTTGTTTTTGCTACAGTTAAATATGTCTGCAAGTCTGTTTGTGCTTAGAGGGCTATTGATTATTACAGGAAAAGCAGAAGAAATGATTAATTATGTGGAAACTTTATCAGCCAATCCTGTCAGAGTGTAATTCTTCTTCATCTTCTGGCACATTTGGAGGAAAATCAGGTCATATCGGGGTGAAACTTAAGATTCTTAGGTTGTAATCAGAGTAATGCAGTCTAAGCATTTGCTGTTAGTGTTTTTTATCTGCTTGAATCTCAATTAGTTATATTAGTTCAGGTTTCAAGAACAGACATTTTTGGGGGAAATATTTACACCTTTTGGCATGACAAAATTCCAGCTCTGGCTTGTAATGTGACCAGGTATTTAAAAGCAGTGAGTTCAACAAAACATTAGTCAGGAATTTCACTACCTCATTTTGGGACCAAAGTCATCTGACCTTTTCCATCTATTTCTCAGACGTGTGGTAGTAACGGATGCTTCCATGCGAGCCTCTGACAGTGTTTGTGTTGGCAGAACAATTCCTCAGCCGCATCTGCTTCCGCTCTGATTTTTACTCGTCTCTGGCGGTTTTCTTTTGTTGAGGCATACACTACACATGCTGCTTTGATTTTTAAAACAATGAACCTTACTCCTAGGAGGAATTAGAAAAACAGGGAACAGATTTTTAAAAATATCTAAGGGCTATTATCCTGACAGTTTGAAGGATTTTTCCCTTTTTGTTTTCAGTCCCATTTGTTTGATAGTTACAAAGATAATTCCAGAACTACTCAACAGACTTCCTTGGAAGTTTGTAAAATGTAAGGCCTCGGCCCATCAAACGTTTTGCAAACAGATTACCCCAACTCCTTTTTACAAATTTTATTACATTTTTACAGGATTTGACATATATGGATGTACCTTCAAAATTGGTGAGCTAATGTGGGGGTCATATCACTCCACTATAGCAGCTCTGGGGGGGCTGCTGGTGGGATCCTTGGGGTGTATTGTGAAGCTTCCATGTATTACAACCTCCTGGTGAAAAGGGGCAGCTGGAGACACCATGTGTCATGACAGTTGTATTGTGTTAGAGGTGTTAAAGATTGAGTGTTTAGGATTTAGCAGCATCTAACAGTGAGGTTGCAGATTGCAACCAACGGAATACCCCTCTGCTCTCCTCACCTTGTTCAAGCGTTTCTGAAAATTACGGTAAAAAATACAGTGTGCAAGTTTGACAGTCCCTCTCTGGAGCCAGTATTTGGTTGGTCCATTCTGGGCTACTGTAGAAACACGGCAGACTCTGGGAAGATGACCCGTTCCCTAGA
Source organism: Anarrhichthys ocellatus (assembly GCF_004355925.1). Classification (NCBI taxonomy): domain Eukaryota; kingdom Metazoa; phylum Chordata; class Actinopteri; order Perciformes; family Anarhichadidae; genus Anarrhichthys; species Anarrhichthys ocellatus. The sequence continues at coordinate 1,838,895 of NW_022280078.1, read as the reverse complement.
TATGCAGGGCTGATTCTAAGCAAACAAAAACACGATTCTTTGTTTTTGAGTTGATTTTACATTAATGAAAACATAGTTATGAATGTTTCAGTAGATCTCCCTAAATGTTTGTTAGAGCTCAATGCGTTTTGTGAGTTACACTGAATGTAAACCGAACAGAAAACTCCACATTGCACCACTTTTGATATTTTTCATTATTAAATTACTTGATTGTGGCATCTGCATTGTTCTCCATTTTACTCGAAATGTTGTAGTTTTTCATTGCAGTTTTAAAGACTCTATCATCACGTGCTTTCTATGTACACACATATTAGGAATAGGGATCTAATGAAGAAAAACAAAAGTCAGGTGTTTCCTCTTTTATGACAGTGAAAAGATTCTGGGAAAAGTCCTTGCCTGTTCTCCATTCATATAATCATGGGTTCGATTGTTGTATTTAAGAATAACTTAGACACAATTGGTTGTAAATAGTTGATATTTACACGTAAAAATAAATACATCTTCAGGAATTGTATGCGCATATATATTTTTATATGATAGACTCCAGAAATGACATACAAGACTACATCAAATGATGCATACTCAGCACTGTTAAAGTCCTTATTGATTTTTCTGTGGGGTGATTGTTGACGTGTATGACACTTAGGGTTATGACACCAGAATGGCTAATCTGTGCCATAATGGACCCTTGCCAAATGCTGTTGAAAATTTAAATAAATCTCTCAGATTTTTTTTTGATTTATTTGTTGTTCCAATGACCTTTTGTTAGAAGACATGCAACCTTCTCAGCTTGGATTAGTGTGGGATTATTTGCATGACGGGGAACAACAAGGACTTATAAAATGCTGAATATCTAGATAGCAATATTATTACGTTGGTTAATACATCTGCTTTTGTTAAATATAAAAAAGCATTAAAGAGTAAATATAATCACACTTAACGATCGTTGCAGTCAACTGAAGTATACATTTAGGACCATCAAACATTGCACACCAACACCAAATTCACCATCGCATCCACCAATGCCTCAGCATAGTGTAAGTTATGTGAACCAATGTTTGTACAGCATGTAGTGAATAATAACTTGTGGTTGAAAGTGTTTACCCGAACAATAAAAGAAAAGTGCATATAATGTCAGATTTATCAACTGTGACTATTTTGTATCTACTCGTCTGATTGCAGTGCTATTTCCTTAAATTCCCTTAATGACTTCAAACTGAAATTTGAGGTTGCATGGTTTGTAACTCAAAGACCACCTTAAAAGGATTCTCAATCACCAGCATTTGCATTGTTTAGTGCTGCAAACCTGCAAGATCTGTCCCTCATGTTTTACACTGGTGTATAACATCTGGACCTTTTTTAGACTCGGAATGCTTACATAAAACTTTGGTAACATCACATGGGAAAAAGACCTCTGTTAAAACCGCTGCTCTGTTCACTTCTTTTTTTCAGATTCCCTCCTACTTGATTTTCCCAACTTAGCAACATGCAGTTTAGTGGTAGCCAAGGAGCTCGACCACTGAACTAGCCAGCACTATTCTCAAGGATGGCTCTCACAGGATTCATCAATACCAAAAGGGGAGTTTGTTGAAAATCCGAAATGACTGACTATATGAGTGTTGGAGACAAAGGAGAGTTATGTGGTAACTATTACTCGTGCATTGATACTAGAAGAGAATCCACTTTGTTACATTGAATGAAGTAATTGATTAAAAACAGCCAATTGTGTAACTGCCATTCTATTTAGAGTTCCCCAATAATTTTCTCTAATAGGCAGAAACTGTTATAGGTCATATCCTTTTCAGCCACTCAATATCTTTGAGGCTTCTTGTGAAAAACACAAAGTACTTAAAAGTCACTTTACGATTATATACGATGTTTATGTCTGCAGCGAAAGGACTGGGTTATGTTTTAAAATGTCTGTATATTTAAGGTTAATGTTTGCAACAGAATTACCAGAAACGGCCCTGCATTTGGGCTCTTTGCCAGAAAGTCATCTATGGAGTCTGCTATAGAATGCATGGCAGTCGATGAGGTCAAGCTTTACACAAAACTATATCTGTCCAGACGTGTCTGGCAAACCTGCAACAACACGTTATGTAAGTCAGATGTTTTCTACGGATAATTTCACAAGCGTATTTTGAGTAAGATAAAGAGCTGACACAACTAAATATATTGAGTTGTATGTTTCGAAACACATTGTTGTCTGTTTTGAAGTGGATCTTGACCCCGTGTGTAAATATGTTGCGTCTGTACTTCCTTTATGTGAGAACCGATCTGGTTTTTGGCACCATTTTTGACAAGTGAGGTCATTCTGGGAGACCCTCACTTCTTTAAGGGGAGAGGGAATAAATGTTGTCAGTGGACGGTCCTCACTGGTATAGAAGTTCAAGAACGTGTGTATGTGTGTGTTGGTTGGGGAGGTAGGGCTATTTCAAAAGGCAGTCTTTCCCTTTAGTTACATTCAAACTGTAATTATAATTTTCTCGCCCTGTTTTGGATATTTTGTAAAATAAGTCTTTGCTTCTCGAGCTGTACTTGCAAAAAGGTAATTAATTACAAATACCTGATTAAAAAAAACCCTGTTTATTTTCATATTAACTAACTGCTGTATGAAACCACCCTGCCCCCCCACCCACCCCATCTCTTCAGACTCTGCTCTGGCTTAGTTGACCAGGAGCTCCTGGTACTGCACAGAGCGAAGGAAACGACCAAAGGAGTCCTTCTCCATCAGGGCGAAGATCCTCTTCTGGGCCAGGTCAAAGGTGGTAGGGGAGAGATCCACCAGGTTCCTCAGGGTCATGTCCTTGGTGAAGTGATCAATGTTCACCTGTGGTGGAGGAGACAAACGCAAACTAAATCAAGTCCTGTTGCCTGGAAAATATTCTCTGGAGAAGATCTAGGAGAGACCGCATTGATATTTACAACAACTGGTTTAAAATAGTCAGAGACTGATTGTAACTCTCTGCAATAAAACAAATATATGTACACTGACTACAGTAAATCAGTACAAGAAACAACAGTTCCTTCTAAAATGCAGTAAAGTAGAAGTCACGTCTCTGGCCCAAAATGGAACTGCCTTAGAAAACATGGCAAACATGTGTGTGTGTGTGTGTGTATGTGTGTGTATGTTCTCATCCTTGTGCTGTTCTCTGGCGTGAAGAGTCTCAGTACATTCTGTCTGTAACCTCATCTGTTTACACTCAAGCGCGCCTGTATTTCTCCTCTACACAGTCGTTCATCTTCAAATGTATGCAAATTGTTATACAGGCAGCTTTCTCTCCAACATTTCACTTTTCGTTCTCTTATTTTGACTGCACCGTTGGCTTTTAAATAGCTTTGTCAGGAGTGAAATGGTGCCTAAATAAAGGCTATATTACTCATCTTAACCTGCTGACAAAATCCTCTTTGCCAACATAATGAGGGCACCAGCATCAGTACCAGTTTCAGTGACTCTCGTATTAAAGCGAGTGATATTCTTAAAATACATTTCTGTTTATAGTTGTTGAAATTTACACATTTACAACCCAACAGCAGTCATGTCCCGATGGGCAGGTGGCACCTTGCATGGTAGCAGCTGCCATCAGTGTATGAATGGGTGAATGGTGATATGTAGTATTAAAGCGCTTTGAGCTGTCGGAAGAGTAGAAAAGCCATTACTAGAGTACAGTCCATTTGACCATGGAGGAGAGGTTTTGGAGAGAGGCCTGAAGTGTTGCAGACTTGCTGACTTTTGCTAGATTTAGCAACTTTTGGAGCAAGTGCTGCTGGCTACTTTCATTGTAAAAAGAGTTGGCACTGGGCTAGGTTTTTCGGTTGAATATATATATATTTTTTTATCCAGCATACTCTTGTTAGTTTCTTAAGATTAATAACACTAGCTTTAAAGTGAAAGCTCATGGTTGAAACGTGGGTGCCCATCTATAAAACCTCACCACTTGATGAAATCTGTCTATTCCATGTGGTGTTGAAGGCATAAAAAGGGGCGAAGTCTCAGGAATCCCTTACCTCTCTGGGTCCCTCAGACTGGATGAAGTCTTCGTAGATCTTTTTGGCCTTGGTGGCCATTTTCACAGGGTTCTTGGTCTTCTTGAAGTCCTCGCAGGTCATCCAGAACTCAATGTTCTCCTCACTGAACTCTGACTGCAGGAAGCTGCGGAAAGCGGCCAGACCATCTGATGGAGAAAGGAGAGGAGGGGTTGTAAGAGAGAGAAAGGTATTAACAGGCCATATAATAGAATATAGAACAGCAATTGATATTGAAGGCCCTTTTCATAAACACATTTTAAAGTAAACATGCTGGCAATTCTGAATGAGCCTCTGAGATTGCACTTTTCCATGTTCCAAGTTTCAGTGACTGTCTAAAACACAATGTCTCTGTATCAGTTTAAACATGTCGAACAATGTCACATTCATGCAAACACCAACACAAGGTCTCAGTGCTAGATTAATCCACAATATTGTGTTTTCATCCACGTTCCCCCTTGTGGTGATAAACAACAAACACAGAAAGCCAAAAACCATTCATCAGAGCTAACTGCTATATTTACTCAGCCTAACGCTTTACATACAGCACTAGAGAAATTAAGTGTGAGTCACAAGCTGATGTTTCATCATTTTAGCTTTGCTTGGGCATTGTTAGGCTGTAAATATAAGGACCAGAATTATATATTCAAGTTATGAAATTGATTTGACACTTCTGCTGTTAATATATTGTCACTTATTAAGACTTTAAGGACAAAATAAGATTTAAAACTACATCCGTGATGCATCTTTTTTTAGTCACACCTGTTTTACAGCAGTGACATTGCTGCCTTTCGCAAATAATCAGATGAGCGTTGTGTCTCTTTCCATAATGAAGCGGTCACATTTGAAATATAATGGAACATTTACATAACAGCCACTTAGGCCCAAAAAAACATTATTTTAACTGATAGATGAAGCCAGCTATGTTCCAGATTCCATGTCTTATTAAAGCTTTTATTACATGATTTGCAGAAGTGAAGTAATGGAAAATGAAAGGAAGGCACAATCAACATTATAAAGTGGTGGCATATACTACCGAGGTTTGGTATTTTTATAGAGGAAAGTGTGACTTCCCATGTTATAGTATTAGTTTTCCCAAAACTCTCTGGATGGAACAATATCAGGAAAAGGCGATGTTTTATGCAACATAAGGGAGGAAAATATCCCCTTTTTCCTGATATTGTTCCAGCCAGATAATTATAGAAATAAAAAACATACTATACTTCTATTTACAAAAACAGCCAACTACCTTTCAGAAACGTCATAAACAGTGTCCGAAATAGAAACAAATTTTATTTGGATAATTGTGAAAACATAGTGGTTATTCTAAGATAAGGATCCATAATAAGACTTGAAAGAACCACTCATTTGAGCAAAGAACATTGTAGTTCAACATAATGCCTGCGAAGGTCCCATTGTCTGAATGAACATGTGCGGCAGATGATAAGCTTTTTGCTGTGGCCTCAGGCTTTTATCTCCAATCTAAAAGGATTGGAGAGCTCTGAGTCGCAATCAAGCTCTGTTTTTTGGACAGACCTTCAGTTCAAGAACACATAAAAAGAGAAGCACGCACTCACTCACTCACAGGCACGAACGCCAATTTATGGCTGTTTGTGTATCAGAGCGGCAACAACCAGCAGGAATTGTAGCTTCAGTGTTTGTCACGTATTCATGGTTCTACAATATTCTGTTAAAATATGTCTGTTAAATTAATTTCAGTTTTAATTAACTTCACTGACCCTCATGGGTTGAACAAGTAGCGTGATCGTTGAAACTGAAGAAGTGATTAAAAACTGCACGGACAACAACTTGAAAATTAGATTAATTTCTCCACGAGTGCCATGTTATTTATCAGAGAGTAGTCATACATTATTTATTTCCTGTTGCATAATATGCATTGAGTTATGCAATTTTTTTGTGTAAGGCAAAGGAGGGCAGTTCTACATTTGAGAGGAAATAACTCAGAGAGAATCCCATGGGAATTAACAAGAGGGATGCCATAAAGAATAATGTTAATGCAAAAGCTCAGATAAATGATCAAGGCGCAGCAGTTTGCAACACCCGTGCAATAAATCAACGCTGGCGGAATCATTAAGAGCTCTCCCTGGAGATTTTACCAGAACACACACAACCTCCATGGACGGACACATACATGGATGCATAATGCACATTCATGCAGGCATGTAAACACAGGCCAAAACATACATCTCTTTGCCCTAGACTATGCAGAAGGAGCCACTTAGAAAGGTCTTTTACCACCCATTGAGCTCTGCAGAGGAAACGCTGCTCCCTTTACATGCAATATCAGCTGCGCAGTAACGTCTGTAGGTGGATCTGTTCAGATGTGCAGGGGCAACTTAAGTGACTTATCAGCAGGAGAGTTTGCACGTACCGCTAAATACCGTTAACCATTAGAGTTAATCATCAGTCTTGCTGGCTCTCAGGCTTTCTCTGCACTTTGTAAAGTAAACAGTGGAGCCATGTATGGTGTGTCAATGTGTGTTTCTTACATTTGTTTCAAATCAACACCTACATTATATATATATATATACATACACACACACACACACACACATATATACACACACACACACACACACACACACACACACACACACACACACACAATGTGTGGAATTTAAAAGACAACAATAAGCCGTTAGGGTGTCGGACACATGCCGTGCCATTGTTGTCAATGTATAGGCACGGAAGGCGCTCAAAAACGAGAGCCGCGCCGTCGCGGTAGGTTTGGGCGCCGGCTGCTTCTAGAGCTAAACAATCTGGACCACAGACAATATTTCAAAACATACTTGAAAAACAACGGCTAGAAAAGATCAGCTCGGAAATCGGGATTTCTGGTAAGTAGGATATGAATGTAGGGCCTCAATGATATGATTTGCTGGTTATGGTTGCTAAACAACGTCAGGCGCAACCTGCCTCTGCACCCTCGCAAATTGGCAGTATGCCAAGGCCTAATAAGGCATAGAGATGTTTGTTTTAAATCTTCCATTGATAAAGAACCCCTGTTAAAAATTAAGCTCATTACATTTTATTCATTTGCATTTTCAAGATTTTGTTGCCAATGTTGAGGTTTGAAAACCTGATTATGCATCCGGCAATACTGAAAATTATTATCTTCATTCAATTAAACAAACAAATAGTCACATGGCTGTCTAACACACAATATAAATACATATAAATGTACAAATGATTAACGAGCACACAAGCTATATATTGCTGTTATGGGAACCAAACCCTGCCAGGTACCTGTTTCAACAGTCTACTAGACAGAAACCAGACCTCGAAGGCATGTTTGCTCCTTTTGGAATGGTTAAAGGTAAACCAAAGTTCAAGCTGTTGCATAAGGAAGACTGCAGCTTTGGCTGGTATGAAATCATAGTGTTCTCATTGTTTGGTTGGAAGGAAGTCAACAAAGTGAGGCTGCAGAGCAGCACAACCTTAACATGTCTATTTTGGGATTTAAACAAGGATTATTTTTGTGTGGAAATAAATGAGCATCCATCAGCTATATGGAAAAAGCTGGTTTGAATAAATGGCACCATTATGAGGAGAAGAAAGATATATCTGCAAGATACGTGCTACCAAGCTACATGTAAGCATGAGACATTACATCTGATATTTGAGGAAATCACTTAAAGCCATGTTTTTTTTAAATTAGAGAATCAGTTAAAAAGGTTTTTAGACTAATGTTACGTTTGCTGAAGAATATATATTACTTTAAAATGTTAAGTAACTTCCTTGATGTTGTTATACAGAAACAAGGTGTTAGATTTTCATTATTGAAGCACCTTGATTCTAGTTTGTGATTCGTGAAATTGGGCTATGCTACTTGAATTTACCCTGTGGTAAGTAGGATATGAATGTATGGCCTCAATGATCATGTTAGGACTGTTCATGCAGTCACATTATGGGGACGAGAGTGTAAGAGAGGGCAAACTTACAGCTGTTGTTCAGGACTCGGTCCAGACATTCACGCCACTGAGCAGCCTCCTCAGGAGTCGGCCTGCACACAAAATATCTCAGTTCAGTCTGATCTTCAGAAAAACTTGTTCAAAGTATGCCAAAAGTTTACAAATACAATACCATTACTACTGTAAATAAGTCTTTATCATTATATAATGAACATTGTTTTTTATAACAATACATTTAAGATTTTCCACTCCCCCCCCAAAAAAAGAATATACAATACAAACAGCATCAGACCCTAACTCCCCCCTCCAAAATGTCCATAATGGGCAAGAAAGAAAAGAAGAAAACATCCAAGTACAATTGAGACACTGCATGAATTATCCTGTTTGTATGTCTATTTTCACTTGCATAATGTTGCAGTGCACTCAGCCTGTTGTTTACCCAGACTTACTGAGTAGTTTATAGATCGCTACAGAAGCCCTATAGGCACCCAGCAGGGCCAGCGAACGCCCAGGACCACCCACACTGGGAACGCGACAGCCCCCCCAAAACCTAACGCCAGAGACATCCACAGGGATGATCCCAGTCCCAACCCAGATGCCCCCCAGGACCCCCAGACGAGAGCCGCACATTCCCACCCGACCAACCCCAACCCCGCTCCAGGGAGCACCAAAGACCCCTTCAGAGCACTCCAGCTTCAAGTCTAACCATGGACATCAGCATTAAGACACATCCTACTTTGAAAAATTGGTTTCAAAAAGTGTTTTTTTTTCTTAAACAATCTTTTCTGAAGGTAAGTGTGAGAAAAGCTCTTCAAGCTACAAACATGATTGAGGGGCTTCCTCTCTAGGACTTTACACAACAATTTGTTAGCAAACATTATTATTATTATTACTCGAAATAAAAACTCAGAGTGAAAACAACTACGCTATGAATACAAATTTGACATTTTTCCCAGTTTCCCAAAACCAGACTGCATCCTTTGATCTCTGCTGACAGATTCAAATCTGGAAAACATCCACCGGGATTGTGTCTGATGTATGTACCGGGCCAGACATGGGGAGCATTTAGACATTTGGCTGCTTCCAAAGCAGCTGAGATGTCGTCCCCCCCCCCCCCAAGAAAATTAGCTGGAAGGACCAATTACAGGCGTGATGCGTTCAACCAATCAGGTGTCTTAGTAAAAGAGCAGAAGTGTCATCCATCATTTATTGTACAGACTTTTTTTAATACGATGTCAAGTACATCCTGAGTGAGCACTTTGCAAGGCTAAAGTGTGTTTCAGCTTAACCGTGTGAGGATGATAAAAGGTGGAACATACATCTGCAGCAGGGGCTGAAGCCCCCCTAAAATGTTCTTCAGCCCCCCCAAATAATTTGGCTTTAATAAAAAAGAGAACTTTTTTTTTTTTTGGTGATGCCATTAAATTAAACTATTGTTTCTCACATGGACAAGTTATTTATAACTCTAACATGCTACATATGTGTGTGCGTTCTGGTTTGTGTTTTCTCCCCCTTCAAATTACAATCCAATAGCCTATCATCATACTTAACGATATAAAGGTGACACTGTCAGGTCCACTCTCCATCCATTGTGTGCGGTCCCTTTAAGAATTAGGATTTGGGAGCTAGTTTATCCGTCTTTCCTTTACAAGCAGGAAAATTATTTCTCTCTCTTTATTTGAGAAAAGTTCATATTTGTGTTGTGAAATTTCACTATGACCCTGAAATTCAGTCTCTTGTGTTATCATATACTGAATGCAAGCAAAACTACAGAGCAAAATCACACTCTTTCTGATTGAACCAATCTATAAACTGTCTGAAACAATGGATATCTACGGCACCAAATGGGCCCCAAAAAAAATTGGCGCACAAACATGACACTCCCCTTGGGGCTAAGCCCCCCCTGTCTTTCAATCCAAGAAACGCCCCTGATCTGCAGTAATCATACACCAAGTCAATTCAAACAAAGAGATTTAAAACTCTGTACCTGGATGACAACGAATGCTTTTACAATATCATCTTTCGATGAGAAATGTAAGGGCTGTTGTTAATTATCAACATGAGTTACAGTGACGGGAGAGTAATAAAGAGTTGTATGGTCTCCACCACAATGACTCTAAAGGGAACTAAAACAAAGCTTCACGACTTTTATGGGTTACTTTTAGATAAAGTGCTGCTTTTCTAAAAAATAATCACCATAATATTTTAAGAGGAAAAAAAACACATTTTATACATCATATAAATGATCTGTAACCCAGTCTTTTCAAGGTGATGCCTGATAAAATGAGGCTTTGTAGCAAACAGTGACATTCGAGCCCAGTCAGTATCTGGTTTACACTCCAGCAAACTCCCCCCCCCCCCAACTCCACAGACATTAATCTTTGAGGCAGAGGCACAGAGAGAGACTCACTTCTGCTGCTTCTCCGGCTTCTTCTCAGTCTTCTCGGGGTAGGGGATGATGAGGTCGATGGCATTTTCTGGCTTCTGCAGTAAAATGCCCAATTTCGACTTGATCTCTTTCGCCCTGGATGACAGAAAGCAGACGACATGTGTGACTTGTTTTAACTTCAATTAATATTACTTTAAGTAATAATAATCTAGTCATGATGTTTACCGAAGCTTTCAAGATGATAACTCTGATGTATTGTATTTATACAAGACACTAAGATTACATTTATAAGTGTCAGTTGGCTGATTAATCAAATTCAGAACTTCATTCGCTACAAAAAGAGTTCTTCATAAAAAAGGTCTCGTGTTTTTGAATAAGGAGCTACAGCTTAAAAACAAAATGGATTTCTTGTTATTTTTTAATTATTGCACTTTTTTGATTTGGTCAGGTGTTTTTTTTTTGGTGATTCCGTCCCATGAGTCTCATATTCAGTACAACAATTTATTAAGTTTTAAAGTTACTCTGCACATTATCTATAATGTAAAAATGTACTGTAATTGAATGAACAAAACATGAACTTCACACATTTTAAAACCAATAATAACCAAATTGTGAAAATGTTGTTATATTTTGACTAATGTAAACCTTTTAAAAAAAAAGTTGTTCTTCAACTCTGCAGGTTTAGAAACCTCTCCGACCTCCCTTCAGCTTTGAGAGTGCAAGCAACACAATACCTTTTGTGTTTACCTCTGACGCTCTTGACTAATCTGCACAAGCTATTGCAAAATATTCTTAAAACACATAAGCGAGCATAAAAACAGTTCAAAAAGTCTGTTGAAAAAGGATTTTCACAAAACAGTAATTCATTTCAGAAAGTAAAAAGTTCACAAAAATGAACTGAAAGCCTCTGAGTTCTTCCAGATGGAAACTCTTGACCCGAGGATGACAGCATGTGTTTTAATTTATTAACAGGGTAAATCAGCCACTCTCAAATGGTTTGAAAAGGAGCCACACTTTATCAGATCCAACCACTTCTAAGACATGACAGGTAAAGGTAAAGTGATGATGCAGTGCTCACCTCACCAGGCAGGTTTGGGGTAAAGCAGCTAATCCTTTACACATCTTCCGGTGCTTTCAGTTGCAGTAATTGAGAGTGAATTCAGTTGTCTGTGAGTCTTTGCTTTCTGACTGTGTTTCAGCTGGTGGGGAGTTTTATAGGGACACCCTTTGGGCTTTGGGCCAACAGCTAAGCCAATCAGACTGGAATGTGTAGACGGCTGAGGAGGGGCCTGTTTGCTTTGAGGATTCAATTAACCGACAGATCCAGGAACAGTGTGCAGTTGATATTATGATCTAAAGCTATATATGAAAGATTTTGAGGCTATCAATTACAATGAGTATCACATGCTGAGTTTTTTTTTGTTATAACATGTCTTAATGGATTTTGCATTTGCCAGTTGCCTTCATTTATGCCTATTTGCTCGATTTCCCTTCATCATCTTTTCATGGTTCACTGCGTTCTGCTACAACAGCTTAATTTCGACAGAAATAAAATTAAGTTGCATCCGGTGTACAGTGTTGAAAATCAACATTGTAACTCACATTTAGTTCTTATTTTAACTTTAGTTGGAGCAGTTTCCGTATTTTGAAGTTGGTCAAAAAGGCTCCAACACATGTTGATTTTATTTGCAATTTTTTGTTCCCCCAGTGTCAAATAAGGATGTTTGTAGGCCAAATTAAAATTGCATTTAAAATACCATAGCTGCTCTAGAAGTGACTCACACATGCATTTTCGTCTTGCCACTTATGTCTGGGTGTCGATTCCCGAGTTTTGGGACCCAATACTAAAACAACTTTTTCTGATACTGTGCCTTATGGTGCGTTCACACCAAACGCAGCACGAATTCTTCGCGCGAGTAGATTACATACAAAGTCTATGCACAGACGCGATGAGACTGGCGCGGCGCGAATTTGCGATGGTGCGGCGCGATTGACGCAAATTCGCGTCAAACGGCAAAATCGCCCCAAACGCGTGAGTTCAAATTTTTCAAATTCGCCGAAATATGCGCGTTACGCCCCGGCGCGATAGCCTATCAGCGTTGAGATGCGTCCCCTGTCATCAATGACGTCCTGCCGTTGTTGAATCAGGAAATAAATACTGTAGCCGTCTGTGTTCACCCAGAGCTCTACGATACCTCATATCAATAGAGACCGGACCAAACTATGTGTATAAATGTGTGTGTAAACCACATGGTACAAACAATGAATATACGCTGCCGTATTTACGTCTAGGTGACGTTACTCTGTGTTGGTGGAGCTGCTACAATGTTAATGTCATTGAGAAGACAAGTAGCCTACAAATCGGCATCATTACGTAGTTATTTCGGAGTCCCTTTTTGTCGGTTTATTGCCGTTAAATCACAGCCAAATCAGTTGATTTTGTGTTCATACAGCTGTAGTAAACAGCGACGTGTGGCTTGCTAGACACAGTGAATACACTTCGATACAATCACGAAGTGAACACGGAGCTCCTCTGGACAATGTTATGAACCCAGACATGACGGCGTTTAGTTTCCCGGGATATCTGTGACTTCCACAACACGTACGAAGTAGAAATAGGTTATTTTTTCCATGGTTAATGGCGAACAGTTGAACGGCTTTCAGCGCGATAAGTTCCGGCGCGTCCAGCGCGAATGAACACAAATAGTCCCCGGCGAGACCGGCGGCGCGAATGACGCAAATACGCGGCGCGAATGATTTGCGCCGCGTTTGGTGTGAACACGGCATTTACTTTATTTATTTTTTTCCAACGAAACTATTCTTCTTTTAGCAAAACAAGGCTAACTTCTCAGATGTTAAGGGTTGTCTCAACACAAGCAAGAAGAAATGTTTATTTTTATTCATATCACACTAGCCAACATGCGGATTGCTACTTCAGCAACATCAAAACAAGCTCTTTACAGTTACATTTTTGAAGGTGACCGTAGAACTGCTCAAACTGCAGGGTAGCTGAACAAAACTTTTATTTGGGATAATCTTTATGAATTTATTATAGATTACAACAGTAGGGAGATGATAGGAAAGACATATTTTGTGATTTTTGACCAGCATCTCGCTTGAGTGTTTTTATCCTTGACATTTTTTTATTGTCTGTTTGAAAAAAACTGGATGATTGCAGCCTGGCATTACTGTCAAATAAATCCATTTATCTGTGCAGGAGGCGGCTTCTGAGGGAGACCGCTATTATTATGATGACAAAAACATCACCAGCCCTCAAGCTCTCCATTGACAAAGTAAGAGTTTTCTCAACTCTGTAATTTAAAAATCATTATTTTTTACTCAAATGTTTAATTTATTTGGGATTGCAAAGCCTTAGCAGTAATTAAAGTCAGCCTCCAAACACAGAAAAACCTTGTTTTCATTCATTCAAACCAGTCACACAGAAAGAAGAATCACACTGAATCAAGATCAGTAAAAACCCACAGGTGTTAGAAGTAACAGAAAGACAAGGCCTGATTTCTTTTTTGTTATTCTGAGCTCCCATTTACGTAATACTTTTATACTCACACGAGGCAAAGGCTTCCCAGCTAAGCTCGCCATCTTTCTGCAAAACATTTAATCCTTCACTGACCCTAACGTTTATAATGTATAATGAATGTCATCATTCAAAAATGGCTTAATTTAATGTGGAGACAGGTTTAGTTTGACTAATGCCCAGGCACACAGGCTTGATGTTATGTTGACTCATGTTATGTGGCAGTTAATCAAGTAAAACAACAGAGCCAGAGGGCACTCATTGCTTTTCATCAGGACTGCTCAGTTTAATGTTGAGCCCATTCCTTGGCAGTGTAATACTGGGTGGAGAACTGGCTATTTCTCAAGTTTATCTTTGTTAGGACTTAGTTGTTTAATTAATGACATTTTCTCCCAGTTTCCATGATGAATGGAACTGTTTGCAGATGTTTTACGCAAATTAGTAGTGATGTCCTTATCACATCTCCTCTGCTCAAGAAACAAATCAAAAACGTATTATAGGATACCAGTCACAAAGGTTTTCATTATAAATATTGGGATAACTGTCTGAGTGATGGACAAATGGTAGGACCATATGTGTGTATATTTCCTCCTACTCCTTTTCAGAACTGTAATATTTATTTATGTTGAGAATTTGTGTATTGGCAGTTTGCTTTTTCTTACTGTTTACTATTTCTTTTGTAACGTGTTTGATATAAATAAATACAAATTAAGTGAAATTAAATGGTTGTTACTATCCACATATTAATCAACGTGAATCCCATTAGTCCATGACTGTGAAAAAAGATACATTTAAATCTATGGAAGATAGGCGTATTGTTTGATTTCATCAACGACCGAATGGTGCGTTGCTTTAAATTTTGCTGTCGCAAGGAATTCTGGGATGGCATTATCTTCTTTCCTTTTGTAAAGGATGCTCCAGTCCATCCTCTGCTAAAGGAGATAAGAAAGAAATCATTGAAGCACATTCCTTAGCATTTACAGAATTCGACCAGCTCTTATCATGGATGCCACATACTGTAGATAAGTCTGGGTCATTTCAAAAAGACTTTCGGCTGCAGCAATGTTATCAGAGAATCTTAATTCCGCCAAAAACATATTGGCCAAGTCACAAAATGCAGATACAGAACGTTGAGAAGGTTGAACGAGATTTACTGATATCGGTATGTCACGGGATTCTACGGCACTGAGTGACATGACGTTATCTCATTAGCTTACAAGTGTACTTAATTTCACCATGTTTTTTCAAACCCTAACTTAGTACTTTAGTTGCCTAAACAGTTTCACAATGTTAACCACGCGCAAACCTTAAAAAAAAAGAAAGATACTACGCAAAGAGCCTGATGCCGGGGTTTCTGTCAAACCGGCTACATATTATGAATAGGAATGTGATCACACAGGAAAGATTGTGTTCTTGGTTGATGATTGAAAAACCAGACAAAGACTTTTTGTTTTTGATGCAGATCAGATACCAATTATTTATAAATCTCTTGTCCAGACTGATGGAAGCAGCACAAGCAGAGAGGACCCAAATGCAGAGTCAGAGGCTGGCGAATTCAATGAAGATCGGACCATGACACCTTGAAACTAATTATATTAACAAACAAGCAAATAGACTAACAAAAAAGATTGAGTCTCATATTGACTATATCAAAAAATACCCTGTGTGAGAGCTGATGTATAGCTCAACTCAACCACGTAGCTCAGCTTGTTGAAAAGCACAAAGACTTGTATCTTACAGATGATTTATCTTCAAAGATATATGGTACAGATATGGCAGCCCACTGCATATACTTTATTGTGCTATTTATAAATCCACCAAAACAAATGGAAAGCATAGTTTTGATATATTTAAGCATATATTAGGATTTGTTAGTTGTGGTTTGTAACACAACAAAGCCAACCCCAGATCCAATCTCGTTTTGAAATGAGCTTTGTCCCCTCACCACCCCACTATAGTTGTGTTTTTTCGGTGCTGCGTTGTGGGACATAATTGATGATTGAGAGAGATTATTTTTGTATGAGTCCATTGTTTCATTTTTAGGAAAATCCTACTAATTCTGCCTTCAAGTAAAAAGAAAAAACAACTTTAGAGACTTCCATCTTACACAGTGTTGCACAATTTTTTCACTTTGGTAATAGATTATTAGTGTACAGCACATTGAAAGTAAACAATCCTCAAAATCTGCTCGTGAGGAGCCCCATGAGATCAATGTCCTGATACATAAACCAGAACAGGAAAATGGAAAATTTTAATTCCACACAGTTTAACTTTACTAACAAATAGATAAACATTCCTTGTTCCAAAGAACATCCAGATGACTTAAAAAGGGAAACACAAGGCAAACTTTTGGCCTTGATTTGCACAAAGTAGCAATTAAAAGGGCTTTGTTTGTTGGTTTGTATTCAGAAAATGTATTCAGAAAACACCAGTTTTAATACCATGTTATTAATGCCCTTGTTCCAGCCACATAATAGAGGCCTGCCAGTTACATAAGTGCAGCACTTATCAAAATTGACTGAAACATCAGGCTGTCTTGTTATCAGTGTTTTTATTTTAGGAGTAAACACGAAAGTTAAAGCAGATTCTTGTAAACTTTGGTTGAGGTCGGCAATAAATCTCTGACTCCATGAAAGGTGAGAAATAAACTACTGGAATAAAATAACTATGGTGTTTCTGACTACTGAGTTCACAAGCTTGAAGTGTAGTCTTAAAATATCTAGAACCAACTGGATTACCTAATTAAAAGCATCATAAGGAGCAGTAAGTCAAACTATAGCAAATACAAATATTTTCCTTAACATCTCATTACGTTGCTTATTTGATTTGAATCCAATAACAGGGTGCACACTTAAGTCACTTTGCACTTTGTTTGTTTATTCGTAACAATGCAGCTCCAATATGGCCTGCACAGAGAAGGCAAGCATGCAAAGCTACATAGGGGGGTTTGCTTTTATTACAGAATTTCCTGGAAGCCAAGTTCAGGAAGGGATGGTCCTTTGTGTCGTTGTGTACTTAGGTCAACGGCAATAGCTGTACCGCTGATCAAATAAACTGCCACCAGTTGGCATCCAGGTGCTTTGTTTACCACACTGACAGAAGCTCTACGCTCAATTTACAGATGTAATGGCCTGGAGAAAGCTCAGGCAACGCCATAAAATACAGTTTCTCAAAGGTAATGGTCACCAAATGGCACAATAAAGATATATATTGCGCGGAAAGGCAGTTGATTGCAATTAGCAACCTGCCAAACACGTGATATGCAGTAAGTAATAATCATGCTGTGTTTTTACTTTCTGTACTGAGCTCATCTGGAAGTCTTTGAGCTCCGTGTTTTTGCCACTTGCCACTGAACCTGAACATTTTAATTACGGGACTTGATGAAAGTGTATTATGTAACAGCTTTTCTTGATCAAATACACATGCTCAAAAAAACAACTTTAATATTCAAGATGTAATGTAGCCAGAGTTGACACTTGTAGACATTAACGCCTCGTTTAAGTTCACTGGCATCACCTATTAATGACATCTATTAGCACTTAGGAGTCAGATAAGCGGGCGCGTATCACTCCACTTTTAAAATGGGTGCATTTTATTTGCATCATAACCATTGTGTGTCCATTACCTGTTATCATTGTTTTCAAGTGAGCGCGATATTTGCTGTAACTGCTGTCTTCCATGAAAGAAAATAAGGCGACTGCACCATGGTTGCCAAATGCTTTTTCTGCCAAACAGGAAGGTGAGTTTAATCTCTGCCTGACATTATTCCTGAAATACCAGTGAGCGCCAATCCTGGGCTAATCTCTGAACTTTGTTATGACTCCTTCGCTCAGATTACAGCGATGCAGACTGTTCTCATGACATTTCACTCGATTCTCACTGGTTAAAGGTCAACAATGGGAGCTGTCAGATAAACACTGCAAAGCAAAGGGGCTCTGGAGGAGAATGTGTATGTGTGTGAATCGAAGGAAACAAAGCCTCACGGTGATGTTAGCAGCAAGGGTTCTGTGGTAAATAATTGGGCCTTACGGTTGCCATTTCCTATTCTGGACCCAGATCAGTTCTGTTCAAGGCCTGATGCTCCGGACTTGCAGGTTTGGCCAACACATTACGGATGTGATGTCTTTTTTAATAGGCTCCTGTCGGCAAAACACTTCCAGTGTGCACAATCTGCTGACACTCATCACTCATTGTTATGCAATTGCATGTCTTGCTTCTAAGCAGGCTTGAAAATGGTCCAAAATGCCTTTATGTGGAGAATTTTCATGTGATTGTACAACACCATACAGTTCTGTGTAAAGAAAAAAATAGAAGAAATTCCAGTTCACGTTTTACATTTAGCCCATTCATTGTCTTTGTACAAAGGCCCATCATGCAAAGTATTTTTTAAATCTATTGTTGCCAAAGTAAGAAATTCCCCAAAAGGGCTTTTTTTATTTGCATTTTATGATTGTGATTTTTGTTTTTTGTTGTTTAGTTGCATTCTAAAAAAATCTTCTGATTCATCACAATCATTCTTTTCGCTTAGAGACAACCCTGCAATGGGTACTTCGGGTTTCTGACCTTACAACCAAAATAAATATATTCTGGGTACTGATTCAGGTGCACCCTGCATCCCATCGAATGCCTGCATGGATATTCTCAGGCCCCCAAGACCATGATCAGGAAAATCAGTTATAAGCAATGGTTAGATACATGTTTGAATATTCTTGTAATGAAACTTATGTTTAGTTTTTACAGAGGCACTGGTAAGCTCCACAGTAATATTGGGTCTGATTGTGTCCTTCCTGTTCATTGCCCTAAGCTTCAACTGATGAGGTACCCATCCAGCATCAGTTTTGGACGTGGCAGGGATGTGTCAGTTTCCACTTGTACATGTATTTTTAAAATAAACTTCCTTGTTCACAGGAAACGTTCATTCATAACAAAGTCTCTTATTAAAATTAACTTCCAACAGAAAGTTTGTTTTTTAGTCAACTTACGCAACAAAACTATGTGGTAAGGCAACAAAAGTACTTGGTTAGTATAACCCAAAGCAAAAATATTGTGGTTTGGGTTTAAATAAGTGTTGATTACGTAGAATAACTACATTTGTTACATAACTGGATTCAGCAAACTACGGAAGTTATGTAACAAAACTATGGTAACATCTGTCAGCGATGACTTGGTTTCATTCAAGGTACATTAGTTGCTCAGCCTGTGTAATAATGACATGGATGTGTTTACATTGGAGTTAGCTGAAAGCCCGGTGCTTCGCATACAATCGTAAAGCTTGTCCCGGTGCATCGGAATCAGACTCCGAGGGCCACTGACCACGCGTCAGTGTTTGACAAGTTTGGAGTGAGAACTGGTTGTCCTGTGAATACCTTTCAGTTTTAGAATTTCTGTCGGACGGACAAAAGAATTCAGCTCCAACATCTTCATTCCTTTTAGTATAGTGAAAGAGAAAACAGATGTCAGGGAGCCGATTAAAAGAAGAACATTGAGTGCTTCAGTTAATTTCCCAATGCACAGGATATGACATAACTATCCCGTGCATTGTGATAACTGTGATACTTGTCTATGCTAAGTGCTGATACGATAAACATGTAAAGACAGGGAGGGAGGGAGAGATTACCATGGACTGATTGGATTAAGGCAATGACACATTCAGGAGATTTTGTGGATTTTTAACATTAGCCTCAGACTCATCACTTTATTGGTGCCAGATTAAATCCCAATTGGGAGGAAATGTCAGATCTGTTACAAACCCCCGTTCTGGCTTTCTTGCTATATGGCAGCCGTGCTAAACCTCAGGCATGAGGCAGGATGATTAAGAAGGTGTCCAATTTCTCAGTGCCCCGTCTACAGAGGAAATTAAATGACTCTTCCCACAGTATCATTAATTGTTTTCCTTAAATTGTTTATTTGCAAAGGCTTTTCTTGTGAACGTGGCTCTTACAAGGGGTCAGAGGGTAGCTGAAAGGACAGTTTTCTCTTGAAGAGCAATGGATTTTTCTGTTTCAGAACTGTGGCCTGAATATTGAGGGGGTAAACCTGAGGATAAATAATGAAGCGTTCGTTATCATTCCTGCCTTAGAGAAATAAATTGCATACTTCGTTTTGAGAGAAAATGGATTTTCCATTGGAGAGGTCAGCACGGAATGCTAACAATTTTATGTAACAGAGCTTACACTAGCTAAACCAACAGTAAATAAGATTAACAGTATCCCGCTAAACTCAATACTCCTTTTGCAGTGCTACGTGGGCTTTCACAAATTGACAGTTTGGATATCATTCCAGCTTTTGCTGAGTTTCAAAGGCAGCAAAGTTTACAGCCTCATAAAACACATGCAAATACATGAGTTGGCAGATAGACATGTCCAACCTCACAAGTTATTCCTGTGTATTTTGACAGCTAAAGACCGTCAACATCATTATCGGATCAGATAAACCCCAACTTTAGTACAACAATGTTTATCACAAGCAATTAAATAAAGTGTGTTTGGTTGTCAGAGATCTGGACACGAATCAGACCAAACGGCCAAAAAACAGAAAAGAAACAGCAAAAGCTTGAGGCGACTACGGTTTCTCTGTGTGCAGCTAGTGAATAGAAGAGTCTGCAGTCACATGGTGGAAACAAGAGCTCATTATGTTTTCCACATTACGTCACGTTGTCATGTCAC
The DNA here is from genome assembly GCF_004355925.1 of Anarrhichthys ocellatus. Lineage (NCBI taxonomy): Eukaryota > Metazoa > Chordata > Actinopteri > Perciformes > Anarhichadidae > Anarrhichthys > Anarrhichthys ocellatus. The sequence goes on along the minus strand of NW_022280078.1, from coordinate 1,818,348 downwards.
GTTATTTGTTCACATTGAGGGGTTAATGCACCGAGGAGCACTTCAAGAGAAGGTTCAATCTGTTGACTGTCTCAGCTCTCTGAGTCACATGACGTAGGCCTGTGCTGTGTATGTTACTGCATGTGCAGCCAATGGACTCTAAGATGGGAACTCATACTTTCATAGGTTTCAATGTGTCGTCCTTGCTCTGAAAAATATGAACAAATTGTCAGTACAATTGATCTACATTTCCAGAAGTCTTCCCTTTCAATAAATAAAGCCTCACTAAGTACTGTACATCAAGGGCACACTATTTTGTGCATTTGCATTTAATTATGAAATTCTGAGGTGTGGACTTAAACCATATGATTGAGGATCGAGGAGATGAGGAGGTGCACAATTGTGAAATGAGAGACTGTATGTTTTAATCTAAACTTTAGGGTCTGTTTACAAAGTCAGGCAGGCCGTGTTGCCTTTTAGTGTCTGTTAGTGCATGTGAGCGAGCACCACTGGTTAGCTCAATGCAGAAACATAACACCCTCCCTTCAGTTCCCCCCTCAGGTAAACACTGTTAGCTCTGTCAGCACTTTTGCCATTGTTTGTACTGTTAGCACTGTTGGCTGCGAGCCATGAACTTAAAAAGTGACGGACTACCCAGCTAAAGTAAATTAATATTTCAAATACAGAGGTGACTGCATGAGATGGCAATGGCAAGCTATAACCTGCCGAACCTGATCAATACTCCACAGATAAGTCCAAACATGGTTCTTTATTTATTTATCTGGGACAATACGCAATAATTGGTATTATAATAGAAATGCACCAGACAGAACCAGCTGGCTATTTTTTTTTAACTGCAGTTCACAGTGGTGGTTGATATTAAAAGTGAAAAAATAAATAAAGACAACAGTAATACGTTATTAATGCACATATAGCATGACAGCAAAACATACAACTAAACAAATTGTTGGTTCAAGCTGTAATTTAGCTGATGAACTTCAACCACTGTTACTCCTTGCTGATGTAGATTATGATTTTCCAGACTGTTGATCTGTGCCGCATTACATAACTTTGCATGTTTTTGGGACTACCAAATGATAAATTCATTGCAATTAATGTCATGACCTCATTTAAACCATCAAAAATAAATGCTCTCTAATCCTGCTTTGTCCCACATGTCTGACCGAGTTCAAACTCTAATAACAATAGTTGGCTTTTGATCCGGAGAGAACAAAGTGTTGCGGCGCAGAGTAATACATTCTGACGAACACACAGCTCGATGAGCATTCTTTTGTTCCATTTGAAACCTCTCCAGATCAAGAGATGTGTTGCAAGGCCCACTTTGGTATTGTGCAAACATCTGGCACGAATTATTGAAGCGTCTAACAACAGAAATACATCAACATTTGCATGCTGGTAATAGACGTGCGATCAAGATCGTCAAAGAGTTCAAAGTGGTGACCTTATGAAACACACACCCTCCCTCTGAAATAAGTGTGGAGCCTTGCCAGAACATAATGAAAGGCTTAGACAAAGTGTTAAGGTTGGCCCAGGTGAAAGATATAATAATAGCTGAAAAATGATCATCTTAAATGTGCTTAGAGTGGATCAATATGCAGCAACACTCCAAAGTCAGCTCAATTACCTCATCTTGATAGAGTGGATTGCTACACATGTTTAAACAGGAGTGAGTGACAGATTGTTTTTGTAGAGCTATAATGTAGACAGTTTCATTTCTCTCTTTAATAAATCATTTATCCTATTATCTTTCTACAATTATCTAAATAGTTGCTTTATGTTCAAAATGTACCGTACAGTTTGAAAATGACATGACCTATACCCAGATCCTTTACGTTGAAAAGTACCTAACTCATTGTACCGAGGAACAGAATGGAAGATGCATCAGATATTCAAGTGTCGAGCCTTTATTTTTTTCCAAGTCTGATTGTGATCCTTGGAGCACAGAGGATGTGAACCCCAAGGAACTGAAAGTCACTCGCAGTTTTCACAAGGGACCCACACAAGGATATTTCCCACGCTTGGACTGTAATATGCTGTTGCGTTCTCGCCCCCACTCATCTAATATGTTTATCATGTATCCTCTCCTCCTTTCAATCTGCTCTCCGACTGCACCTCGTCTCCTGTCACATCCTGCTCCTTGATTCTTACTTTGTTGCAATAACACAGCAGCAGACATGCACGAGGGGATGTGAGGGACATCCTATGGGAGGAAAAGAAAGCACCTCCCCACCAGGAGGTCCAGGCTACACTGAGGTGCGTCTGCGTCAGGGAGACGCACAGCACATGTCCACTCCTGGGGGAGATACTGAGGAATGTGCACATTGGGTCATCTACTGCTCTCGTCTTCGCGGCCACAAAGGGGTTCAGATCACCGTGTTTTCTTGCCACCTATTTTAAACTCCAGCTCATGCAGCCATATATGATGAGGGCTATCAGGGTTCGGTCTTGTGATGAACATACAGTATGTGCTCTCCAGTACATTGGCTCTGTTAACATTCAGTCTGTAACTGACGTTTGGGACATGAGCACATGTCCTCTATTTTTTTTACTCATAACCATCAATTATTTATGAGAGGAATTATTTAATATCTCCTCAAAGTTAGATTTATGTTTTATTTGACCATGTCATACAAGTTTCACGTTTGTCCTAAAGGTCAAAGATTCAGATAAACTAAGGAGAAAAAAAACCAGACAGGCCTCTATGTTCAGGTTTATTCACAGCGTTTCACTGCCCCCCAGTGCTGTAAAAAAAACCCTCATGCAGGCAGTCAGTGCAGCTTTATCACCCCTGAAAAACATTTTAAATCTTTTTGTTGAGACTCGGTGTTGCTCAATATTAAAAATTAGAAGTCAAATGTTGAATAATTATTTTTAAGTCAGTGGTTCCCAACATTCTCGGCTTGTGACCCATTAAAATGAAGTAATGTCTACGATACATTCATTAGAATTTGATTGGTGCGATTATTTCTTATGTTTAAGCTATCAGTATTTGGGTTATTTGCGATGTGGTGTCTATTTACCAGGTGTAAAGAATCTTTTTCCACCCTGATGAGGACCCTGAGAGGTTCTGTGTTTCTGTCAAGGGAGTTCAGGACAGGACCCAATAGCAGACCACGAGACAGGATATTTTACGCTGTACAGAAGGCAGGATCGACGGTGTGGACCACACCGTGTGGTTACCCGTGGACCGACACCGGAGGGCAGGCAGATCACCTGTGTGGATCCCTTGGTCCGACACAGAATGACGGTTGAAGCGGGTGAAAGACGGTACGGACTGACAACCCAATACTGCAGGACCAGGGTTGATATGGTGCCAGGGGGATGATTAGTGGGATCAGAATCTGGTGTGTGAGCTTGCAGCAGGTAATCGGCTGGAGTGTTCGCAGCTGTGCACCAATCAGGGGTGTGGCCATGGGAGGTGTCTGGAGGCAGAGGAAAAACATAGAGCACATGGCACACAATAACAAACAGGGGAATGACAGAACACATGAGGAGAGGAGATCAGGGGAAACAGAGGTAACACACAACGGGTCAGGGAGGGATCCTGACGGTTTCAACCACTATTCCTGACTAACTAAAGACTTTGAAATGCACACTGTGTACAATTTAGTGGCAACCAGCAGTGTGGTTGCAGATTGTAACCAACTGAATTCCCCTTAGTTCAGCCCTCAGTTTTCAAGACTGGAGTAACATTTTGGTGTAAGACTCCATGAAGAGGACCTGCTCCTTATGAACAACTCATTCTAAGTCAACGGAAACAACAATTCTTTGTTTCAAGTGATTATACACCAATGAAAACATAGTTATGAATAGTATATTAAAGCTAATATATTCCCCTAAATGCTACACAATGTACGTTTTCAAATAACTATTATTCTGGCTCTGTTTAAGACAAAACATTTCTGTAGTATCTAATTCAGACTCATCATGGGTTATGGCCTTGCTTATGGGCGTGTGTTGAATTTTATTCCTGTCTTTTTGTCTCTCTTGTTTGTTTTATCTCAACCCTGTTTGTTCACTACTGGTATGAAAAGACTAAATTATTTAATACTGCATTCATTTACAAATTTCCAGTATTTGGCAAATTTAGTGATTACAACTCAAACCACTAGATGTCAGTGTCACTTCATTAGTATATCTCACACTACTGCTGTTGGAAGTACAGCACATGAGCAGTGCAAGACCACCCACAAGACATGCAGAGACACATTTTATCGGGACACATGTAATCTCTTTCTGACTTAATACCCAAAATGATGATTTTATAGCATGAAATTAACATGATTGTTCAGGGAAATCTTGTACCTTAAAAATGACTTCTTTAAGTAACCATGAAAAAAAAAAAATTGAAGCCTATAATGTGCATTTGTTTGAACTTTTTCTGTCCAATGTTGGAACTGAAAGACACAAACAATATTGTCTTCTGGAGCGTCCTACCCTGTGGAGTAGAGGTCAGCTGAGTGTTAGATTGGAGCACTATGAGTGCTATTTATGGGCATGAATGGAACTAAAAATGGTACAATCATGTTATTATCCTTTGCACTCAATTTGGCTTTAACAGCATGTGGATGCAGCTGTGACTTTTTATAATATATGCCCTGTTAGAGAACATCACTTTGCTACTTATTAATATAGAAATGTAATAACACTTTGTATAAGACTGATAATCAGACAGAGCTAAACCGGATGCAAGTGGCAGAGTGATCTGTTTCATCATTAAGGAAAGCCGTCAGCGTCACAGGGTCTGTTCACTCCAGTGATGTGGTCTGGTAGAAATCTCTGGAAGGGATATCTCAAAACCATAGCGGATAAAATTCAGTAAATTACCTAAAAAGCGAACTTATGTCATGTGCTTTCCCACCAAGTGACCTCTTATGAGTAACAACCTTAATCTCTGAGAAGCAAAGTTACAATGTTCTAGCTGGGCAAAAACGGGAAGACTTCAGGATGGATTCTTGTGTGTGTATATGTATACATATACATATATATACACATATTCACACATATATATACATATATACACATATACACACATATATATATATATACACACACACACATATATATATATATACACACACACACATATATACACACATATATATACACACACACACACACATATATATACATATATACATATACATATATATATATAGATATATATATATATGAACGATGTCTTTCCCTTTTGTCAGGGGGGAAGTTGAGGAATAGACTGACTTAAGCATATGCAGTTTCTATATGAAAGTGTTGGTAATCAGACAGGTGTTTACTGTAGAAATCAGTCACACATAGTCTGAAAATCCCACCTGTGGCTGGTGCAGGGGTAAACCACTCCCCTTGCATTCTGCCAGTAAAGGTCTAAACAGACCAACATCAGTTACAGTCATATAAATCAATGAAATTATTGTCTGCTTCTATTTAGCAGTTGGTCCATGTTGTCGATAATACAATGCAGCGCTACAAAAAAAACTAGTTTCAGCAACTTAAACCTTTCAAATCATAGAGGTTGCAAGATTTAACATTAAGTTGGCCATTTTCACAAAACCAGTTATCTGAAAATGAAAACAAATGTGAATTTTATAGCTAGCTGCATTAATTCCTTGTGGCCATTAGGGGGCAGATCAACTCAAACAAGCTGAAAGATACACAGCCACCACTTATCACTATCTTCTCTAGAGGCTATAGCTAACATGTACCTACTTTCACATCCATTATACAGGGAGCTAAATTAATATTCATTTGGATTCACATTTCTGTCTGCAAGTTCAATATTCACTCTACTTTATTAAGCTCTGGTTTGGTCTTCACCATCAAAGAAAAATATTAGACTGAAAATATATTTTCACGCAACTGTGAATATGCTGAGTGCACTACAAGCTCATAACCAACATTTCAAGTGCATTTATTTCTTCTCTCCCAAGCAAGTGCCTTAGATGATTGTGAAGATTTGCCATTTATTTAAAACGTGATGTAAAAACAATGTATTTACCTCCAAATATGTATGCCAAAACGTATAGAGTAAACCCAGTTGTACAGATGGTCATTGATATGATAAGATCTAGATACAATGTAAAATGGTTAGTATGGAGAGGGAGGCAGCATTGTGAGACGTTCATATGCATCAGGCCTCTGGACCAGCTGTTGTTCGCCCGACACTGCCTCCACTCTACACTGATGACATCTGAATACACAAAGTGGACATTCAGCCACATTTTGTACTCTGCCTGCTGCTGAAATGCAATGATAATGGCCATAGTTAACATTTTAATGAGAACCTATTATTAGATAACAGCATTATCACTGTCATTATTAGCTAACCAGAGGGGGCTTTATAGGGGTCTTGTATGATGCTTTATGCGTTTCCTACATGCTTTGTTTGCAGACAGCTGAGGTAGCAGCTTTGCTCTTATTTTTATCTGGAGTTGATGGCTTGTGCAAACAGTTGCACGTAATAATAAAGTTTTATTGCTCTTCCTATTACGTTAATGCTGTCACATAATCTCTCTCTCTGCTTCCTGTTTGCTACAGAGCTCTTTCTCGTTCACATGATATGGGACAAAAGCTCCGGGCAGACGGATGTTGTCATTATCCGAGTTCTTTATGAGACGGAGCAGAGCGGTTTCCAAGGTGAATAACAGTTCTACACAACATCAGCTGCAGAAGGCCTCATGATTCAGAGCAAATATATCGTTAGGTCATGTGAATGATTTAACAAGCAGGCTGAGATGGAGTTTGCACGTCGTCGTGCATATAATACGCCTGACCGTGATATGTTTACATTTGATGTTTCATCTATGTCACTGGGTTGAGTATGTGAGATACTTAAAATACTGCTGGTGTCAGAAATGTCACAGTTAACGTGTTTTTATAAGTGCTACTGTGTCATATGTCAGTTTGTCCTGCTCAGCAACTCATTGTAAATTCCAAAATAATAAATACTTAAACCATGCATTTCTTTCAATAAGGACAACACAATTTAGTATTTTTTTTCTTCTTCAAATAATTTACTTTATTTGCTGGTACGTAAAAAAAAAGACAACAGCGATATAAATATTATAATATAAATTGCACATTTTTTTCATGTTTAGTAAAAAAGAACAAATATTTTGCAGGCAAATAAATACAAATAAATAAGTAAGTACCTTACATGCCTGTTAATAAACAGTGTAAGACTGACAGATAGACATCACAACCACAAATGTTTGCCTATTGGCAAAGAAAAAAGTGCTTTTCTCCTTCCCTCCTGATTGATTGCCACTTAGACTGTTACACTTTCACATGATGTCCAAACATCTGTGTTCACTCAACAATCCACTTAAGGCATCAACCTCCACTGTCCTTTTCTCTTCAATCCTCGGCGTCTACAGAACACGCGCCATCCACGTCTGATCTCGTGGCGATCTGCGCGTCTGCACCCGCAGAGTCCAGCTTCATGGTGCAGCAGATAACGTCATGCATCTCTTGCCTTCTCAAACCTTGAGGCAAACCACTAACAATCCTCTATGGAGAGAGTTCACACCTTCTTTTCCAGCCGGGGCTTCTTGGCGGCCTTGGCATTTGGTTTGGCTTGGCACACTAGATCCCTGTAGGTCGGAGAGCGGAGGAAGCGAGGGTAGCAGTCTTTGGCCATGAGCATGTAGATCTTGTGCTGGGCCGGGTCAAAGCAAGAAAGTGAAGACACCAGCATGTTGGCTCTGGTGATGTCACGAGTTTCGTGGTCGATGTTAATCTGGTGAAAAAGGGACAAGGAGAAAGAACCAGATTAGTTTTTTTCCCCATCTAGTAGGGGTTAGCGGCTGTAACAATGCCTAACTGGAAAGTGTGTTTTGGATGTGCCTCATCGTCTAACTTTAAGGATTCAGATTCTAATCCTCTGTTGAGGTTGGTGTTTCCTTACCTCCCGTGGCGCGTCGTTGCCGATGAATTCATCATAGATCTTCTGGGCTTTGGCTGGTAATTTGGTAGTCGACTTGGTTTTCCTGTAATCTTCACAGGCAAAGTAAAACAAAATGTTCTCCTCGCTGAACTCAGACACCAGGAAGGCAGTGAAGGCACACAGTCCATCTGAGGAGAGAGAGACAATTTGTTAAATTGAATTACTTACTGCACATAATGGTCCCCGCAGGGGCTGCGTGCGTCTGTATGCGTCACTACAGTATGCGATTACTGGTATTTGCGCGTGCTGTTTAGTGAGCAAATGTGTCAAAAAATGCTAAAAATCTAGATATTTACTTACATTTGCTGGACAGGAGTTTTTCAAAGGACTCTTTCCACCTAAGGCATTCCTCCAGGTTTGGCCTGAAAACAGATGAAGCAAGATTAGATTTAACCCAGATTTCAACCAAGCACACAGTGACAAATGTAAAGTTAAGTTGTATTAACATATAGCACAGTTTGTGTGATGCTTACTTATTTTGCCCCATTTTGCAGCAGGATAGATTCCAAGTGGATCTTTGCAGAATGCTTCCCAGCATTGCTTTCAGCTCCTTGGCCCTGTGAGGAAAATAAAACAGGTTAGATACATTTTTCCCAAGATCAATATTACATACTGGCAAGCCATTACTGTGCAGTAAAATTCACCACACGAGAATCCACACTAATCCACACTCTAAAAATAGCATAAACTGAAACGGACTCTTTTAGCGTCTCAAATGCTCTCACACAGATGCACAAAGACAGAGCTGTCCTCCATATCCTGTAATGAAAATCCCCAAACATCAGCCAAGTAAGTGTTTGCATGAAACTCCATGTACCTTTCCAAGCAGCCGGTAGGCAGCGATGCCAGTCCTTTCCACATACTGTAGCAAGAGGTTGGAGCCGGTAAGGGTGGTTTCTCGAGCAGGTGGCAGTTAAATATCCGTTTGGTAAAGCTCAGTAGGGAGCGAGATTATCTGTCTGGAAAAAGCCAGAGGAGAGGCTTTATAGTCCCACATCCCCTGCTTCTGACATGTCATCAGCCCTCTCAGCCAATCACAGAGACGTTGAGAGAGAGAGAGAGAGAGAGAGGGTGGCGAAATGATAAAAGTCGCTGATGTTTTTCTTGCATGTCCCTGAAAACACGCCACAGTAAATCTTTTGGTGTTTTCATTTTACCCTTCTCCTTAAAAACAACTTATTTACACACATGACAATTCCAGTGATGTGAAAATATTGTAGCCAGCTTTTAGATAATTGTGTACCTTTCAAAAGGAAGGAAACTCAGAATATTCTTGAACTTGGCACAAGTAAGCTTCTAACAGTTTTTTCCTCAGACATTGAATTTATGACAATCCCCACACACACACACACACACACACACACACACACACACACACACACAC
>NW_022280078.1:1702660-1809012 GCF_004355925.1 Anarrhichthys ocellatus | reverse complement strand
CACACACACACACACACACACACACACACACACACACACACACACACTAAAATTTGACCTTTGCATTTAACCCATCCTAAGCATTTTGGGGCAGAGGTCTGTTGTATTTTAGCTTCAAACTTTATCATCAACTACAACTTGTTTCAAAACAGAGCTTGTATAAATTAAGGTTTCAATCGATCAGTGTGTATTACCTTACAAGCCGATACACTAACAACATCTAGTGATTACTACGATCACACCCAGCCTCTTTATGGACCTTATAACAGGTGTTCATTCCAGGGACAGATGGGAAGGATATGTGGTATTTACTGGAGTTGCAGGTTGCTTATCTAAGGTTTGCTCGTCATATAATTTAGACTTGATTGGCAGAAGAAAATCTAAGGCAATACGAGACTGAAGAATTGTTATGATTCTTACTGCTGTACAGTGGCCTCTAGCTGGCATATTTCCAAAATAGAGAACATAGCCTGTTAAATCAATATAAATAAATCATAATGTCTGTTTTTGTGAATTTGTTGTTCTATTCAAAGCTACAACAAGTTCTTGAGCAACCAGAGCAAATACAGAAATTAAGAGAAATAAACCACAAATGACAGTGGAAACATTGTATTTTCACCCGTTATGCAAATATAACCATGGGCATTTCAAGAACTTGAGACCCAACAGGGCCATGTGATAGATGAAATGAACTCCTAATAAATAAATAAATATATTGATATGTATAAAAAGATAGTTTTTTTATGAATTGTGATATCAATGTGTCAGTAAGAGCAGTCAGTATATGTTTTCCTCTGTAGATGGAGAAAGTAAAATGCCCAGAAAATGTGTTGGCATATACTGACACAGGGAATACTAATTACTCTTTTAATTAAAATAACAAAAGCTCAGACTAACACATTTCCTTTTACATCAAGCATTGATATTTAAGTCGACCACTTTGTTCACGAGGACAGGAATGCTAATTCAGAGGATTGAAGTATTCCAGACAAAATAAACATCTACATGCTTAACATGAACTGGTAGAGATCAAGCTTAAATGTGTATTACAAACAGTAGCTTCCTTTTTAAAATGGGTAAAATCATTTCCTTAAACATGTGGTCATTAGTCGTTAGCACTGTTACTCAAACAGGTGGAAATTGTGTTTTTGTTGGGGACTATTTTCAGCAGCGGAATGATACAGTTGACACTTGTGCGCTAGTGAGTGTGTATGTTAATTTGCAACAATGTCCGAGTTCATCTTAAAAATGGAAATCCGTCATCTAGTTTGACAGTGTGGCTCATCGATGTGTTTTATGGACAGTAATGCAGAACACAGAGGAATGAGATATCCCAGGCTTTGGATTCATAAGGAATACTTGTTCTTAGTAGGATCCACTCACTGTGGAATTTGTCAATAATAAGAAAACTATATAATCCAAACATTTTAATGTGTTTTCCTGACAAGCGACCTTTTTTGGTGAATGATGATTGTGTCATTTCAGATGCAATAGCTCAAAGGGCACTTCCTGTGATACAGAAGCATTCAACAAGATCTTTGCTTGTACCATGAGAAGGCCGCACTGATTAGGATGAGTCAGCTAATGTAGACTGGATGTGAAGAACAATAGATGACCTAACCTGTCCAGATTCATTGTGCTGGGGAGGATTTAATTGCACCATTTTCATTGCCTGGGAAGAACAAAGGTTTGCATGAGAAGCCTGGGGTATCCCGGCCGCCCACTTACCTACTCGTACACTCATACTGTGATGTCAGCACACGTCTGCGTCTCTGACAGTCCTATGGACACGGCAAACCGGAAACTAGACAATTATAGAGCGAAGACAAAAAGTCTATCATATTGTTGAGTGAAAGGGCTTTTCTGGAAGTTGGAGATTCACTGTCCTTGAAGCTCGCGGATGAAACACACACATACGCACCAACCCCACATCACTATGTGCGCAAACAAGATTTATATTTGACTGATATAACACAAAAAGTGTCTCAGAAATAAAAAGTTGAACAAAGTACCAGCTCTGCAAGCCATCCCTGTGTTTTAGCATTCAACCCTTTGTGACAAATATAATAAATAACAGACAGATGTGACACATGAATTAAAGCTTTGAGAGAGGGCTTTAACATCTTATTTCTCAGAAAACCCTTTCGGTGAAATCCCTATCTTAGATCTAATCAACAGAGAGTTTCATTGTCTGATTAGCAGTTTCCTAGTTATGCCATTTGTTGCCCTAAGGCTGTCATGCCTCCCTTTACCCTTATGACCACCATATGGGATAGTACCCCCTGAAAATGTTATGATTCAATAATCTATTGGTTAAATGGTCATCGCTAACACACTGTCTGGTGAACTGTGATGCTTTGAGTATTGAAGTTGTTTTGGGGCTTTTCTTACAATGCACTGGAGCGTCTTTGCCTAGATTTCAGCCCTAAAAAGAGTCTGAATTTAACCAAGCTATCTCAAAATTGCCCAAATTTAACTCAGTTTTAACTATTGACCTTTATAAGAAGTGGACGTAGTCACCGTGATGTCCCACATTGGTTTGCGGACAGCCTTAAGTCTGTGTTTTGGCCATCGCCATCTGGGTTTTTTGCAACCAGAAGTGACACGACAGGCAGGAGATAAGTAAGATAAGATAAGATAATCCTTTTATTAGTCCCTCAGGATCACAGCAGCAAAGTGGATAGTGCAAACAAGGTACACGGTAAAAAACAAGAGCAGCAAGTATTATAAATAAGTAATAAACAGTAAAGAATATCAACTAAGTAAAAAAAAAAAACTGAACTCAATTTATCTTTAATGTGTCACGTTATAATATTGAATCGCACCAATGAAATGCATCACCAGACAATCCTGATAAACCAGAAGTGACATTTACCTGTTTGAGTGAGTTCCAAACGGAAGGTCACATCTCACTCCAAGCTTGCTTCATCACATCTGGGACTGATTCAAGGCTGAGGCCAATTTAGGACACTTACGTCTCAGGGCCCTACTTTATCTCAACCCACAATTCTATTCACATCATTTGCATTCAGACTAAGCCTTTTTACCTCAGGCTACCTGATATTGGAAGTCCTTTTTCCATCTTTGTTCATCTCGAGCCTGGCGAGGACCTTTCAGTTTAATGTGGCATCAGCTGTGATGGAGGGAAAGCTCATCTTCAGCTCAGTGTGCTCCTTTCAATGTTCACCTCCATCTGCGAAGATGAAAAAGCAGGATGGGGATCATCCTCTCTTTGGGGGATGCTGTTATCCCAATGCATTGTTGCCAAAGAGAAAATCACAAATAAATCAGAAGAGGTCCCTGATACCTCACTGTCACACCCACAGAGTATGCCGAAACAAAAAGACCACCAACAGGCAACAACAGTAAGATTTTGAATCTTAAATGACACCCTGATGTATTGAGTGCAAAAACTGCTTTTCCTGCTCAAAACTAGTTTGCATGCATCTCCTTGGAGTTAGTTTTGCTGAATTCTTTGAGATTGAGTTGAAGTTTTTCTTTTGTCACGAGCAGCTTACAGTGCTAGCTACAAACAGAGATTGTTCTTTCAGACATATTTTTGTGATTAGCAATTTGACACAGATTGAGCACAATACATTGAGTACACATGTGGATTATAATGCAACAGTGGTTGATGGTTTTTCACAGTGAAATTGAGTCATTTTAGTAAACATACTCGTTGGTGCTACCATTGAAGCCCACAGGTAGTGAATGTTTAAGTACTATGTACATTCCAGTGGTACATACAGTCAGTTGCGAATTGATTAGGAAAGCTTTGCTAAAACGATTGCCATACCATCTGCATTAATGAGACTAAATATTGAAAGACATCCCGATGCAAATAAAGTCAAAACTACGACAAACTAGAGCCTCCAAAATGACCATTAAAGCCTAACATGGCTATTGTTAGTACTCACAGCTTTAAAGCTAGCAGCTTGTGGGAGACTGAGGTAACGCACAATGAGTGCACACAGGTAGGCTTATAACAGCCCTGCAACAGCCACAGATACCAAATTGTTCCTTTTCTTTTGTCAGAGCATTTGATTGATTTATTGCTGTTGGGATATAAAGCGAATTTCAACAAATATAACAAAAAAAAGTTTCTAAAATACATTATCAACCCTAGCTTTGTGTTTGATCAATATCTTTCGGTGAACATTTTGCTACTTGTGTTTCTAAAGATTAATACACAGCTAAAAAAAACAAAAAACTATTATGCTCTGGAGGACAATTTAGCTCTCCACATGTTCCATCAAGGACCAGCTGTTAAATTTCCTTTGCAATGCCGATCACAAATCACTTCCACAATACAGAATGTACACATTAGGCTGCAGAACAAACACATGGAGCAGCTGTTGTGATGACACACTGGAAGTTAAATGAACAAGTTGTGTTATGTGTGAACTTCCAGTGCGCTGCCAGACTGCTGATGCACGTGTACACCACGTTCATGTGCGCTGAATGAAACTAAGTGGAGACAATGGGGGAGAGCTTCTCCGCAGACTTAGTGTGACTTCATGCATGAGGAAGTGCTGAAAGCACCGCAGAAGCAATCTTATTTGAGTAATTGCCCTGCATGTGTTTGTGTTGGAGAAAAGAAGGTGAATTATGGGAAAACCCAACATCCTAGCCTCGTGTCAATGCCACAGGAAGTGTCTGTAATGTTTCCTGGCATTACATCGGTTTCTTTGTTTGTTTGTTTTTTTCTGAAGGTCCTCAGAGCGGTGACTCAGTGATGAGTGGAGGGGGACAGCTGGAAGCCCATTTAAACCAATAATTTAATGGAAACAGAAATGAGTGCAATGCTGGCCTACGGATCTACACAATATTAGAAATATATATATATATATATATATATATATATATATATATATATATATAATCCTTGATTAATGAAGGGTTTTATTATCGTCATTTATCACATCAGTACCCTATGTAAATCTGGAATTACACAATTATAACATTTTAAACTCAATCTTTTCATCTAACTCTTGCCAAGAAGGGTTTTTAAAATGAAAAACCATTAATTTAAAATATAAAACAAATAGGCCATGCAGTTCCACAAATGACAGATCACATGTTTTTATTGCTGCCATTCCTGGGAATGTAATACATATAATACAGCAACACCTTCAAATGAGGCCAAATTCTTCTTTGGGTGGGTTGTAAATGGAGCTCACATTGCACATGTGTTTTCAAAGCAAATATTTGCACCATGATGTTAAACTGTCTTCACAGTAATGTATTTTCATAATGATAATGTAACTGTATACAGCCTTGGTCTTGTTTGATTAAAATGCACATAAATGTTTACTCAATTCTCAAGATGTAGTCTGGCTATGTGAGAGGAGGAGGCGTAATGATCTGGACTAGCAATTAACATTTTCAAATATTAGATCATTTTTGAACCCCCAAACATAACCGTATTCACTATTTAAACAAAAAGTGCTGAGATAGTTTATCCCAGGCCTCTACACATTTGTGAAGTGGTCCAGTTTGATCTCTGCAGGAGTGCATCTGGCAGTGTCCATGGAGGACCCTCAGGTTGCTCATCTGTCTGTTCGTCCTCCGGGGAGAAGAGGGGCATGCATGCCTGCCGCAGGCCCGACCAGATGCTCACTGTGGCCGTTAAACAATAACCACTGGAGTGCGTTTCCCCCTCAGCAACACTATGATCCGCAACTACTCCCAGGAGCCTGTTTAGATAGGAGGTCAGCCGAGCTTACAATATGCAAACTCTCCTGAGATTCAAAGTGATAATCTAATGAAAAATGTTTTCCATTTCTATGCTGTTTTTGCACTATTTAATACCCAAATCACTTTATGTTCCAACATTGTATATAGAGCTGTATTCTTCTTTTCTGTTGATGTTCTGTTTGAGTTTGCACTCCATTCTTTGTCTGTTAAGGTTATGCAAGAAGTGTGGTCACACCACCTACTTTTGCTACTTCTCAAGAATTGAAATGGAACTGAATGGAAGTAGTGCAGTGTGCAGTTCTACCTCAGGTAGTAGAGAAGAAGTTGGCTGTAGGCTTAATGTACAGTACCAGGTGGGAGATGTGATTCTGTAGAGAGATGTTTGACATAACTGTGCTTTGAACTAAATGCTAACATTAGCATGGTACTATTTGGTACTTAGCACTTATTTGGCCACAAACCAAAGTGTCGACAAATTAAAATTTTGAGCTGCACACTAGATGAGAAGTCAGGAGATCAGTGAGTGATTAGGATTCACCGTCTGAGAACCATGTATGTCTTTAGCAATTTTTGTTTCATTAAGACATTTTCAGAAGATATTTCAAAAGTGTCATTTTGACCATGATGAGGAACTTGAATATCTCTACAAAATGTCATGGCAGTCCATCCAATAGTTGTAAAGTTATTTTAATCCAAACCAAAAATGCTGTTGCAGGTCAGAGGATGAGCAAAGTCATCAGGCTTCATCTTCATTGGACCGAAACTGGACCAATTCCATATGTACCAAGATATTCTCAACACCATCCATGCACAGGGCCAGCAGATGTCTGTTGATCGGAATGGACAAAAAAAACACCCTTACTGTAAATCATTTATCAATGTGTTGATATCATCTCCGAACACTGAATCTGCAAGAATGGGAGACACTTGCTGCGATTTTCGGAAAATCAAACAAAAAGGTAATATTTATAGACATTTCAGTCTCTCTTTATGGATTATTCCAGTTTGATTGGCATCATAAAGATTGTCTGTTGAGGTGGATTGATCATCACCTGTGGTAATCCATTTTCATACAAATCCCTATATAACATCAAAGTGGGCTTTCATATGTGCGTTGATGGAAAAAAAAGAACATTCTCCATTGCCAAACAAACACATGGCTTTAAGGATGATCAAGTGTACCTTGTTTCCTCTCAACAATATGCCACCTTCTAATCTGTCTTTGAACTGCCTTCTTGGATATCACCACCCCATCTTGTTAACAGTATGACATGATGGTATTCATCATTTCCTGTGTACATATTTACTAGTATTTGGTGGAAACATGCCAACAACCCTGTTCACCAGGAGCATTTAACTTTTTGTTTTTACCAAAGCTATTGGGAAAACGCATAAAACTTGGTACTTTTTAAATGAGAATTAAATTAATTTAAAAAATGCTGATATCATTAAGACATTTATTTATTAATAGGTGCCAAAGTCAATCCAGAGCAAGCACACGTGCCAGAACACATGCCCCGTCTTTGAATGTGTTTTGGTTATGTCATCAGAGGCACAACTGACATTTTTAATTTAACATTTTGTTTCTTCCAAAACTGAGCTACAAATATTTTTAAAGGAGAAAACCTGCCAAGCTGCATTGGAAATTACTTGACTTAATTTGTGTTCTGAACGTCTCTGTGGTCACGTGTGCTCTTCATTTTACCCTGACAGCTCATCGCATTGTGTGTGTGTGTGTGTGTGTCGTGAGATGTGTATTAGAGTGTAACGAGAGAGGAGCAGGGTTAGCTGAAACAGATTTCACAGTCATGAATAAAGTATAACAGTGATGTTCTCTCCCACAAAACTACCTCCAGCTGTTAAATGACTGACTTGTAGGTGGTCCTGTACCAGTAGTGCTTGCCCTGGAGAAATCACTGATAATGATTAACTTGACGCTGAATGGCTTTGTGTTTTTCTGCTGTACCCCATAGGTGGGGCTGCCAAACGTTGGACCCAGACAACAACAGGACTGATATTTGACTCTTGTCAACATTACATGAATGTACCTGCTGCCTTGGAGATCATAAACAATGATTGATGTCAATACCTCGGAGCAGCAGGTACTGTTATTCCCAGAGACTGTTGTTTTTGACTAAAACAAGTGGTGATACACAAGTGGACAATCCAGTCCTATGGGAATTTGGTTTATTAGGGACCTGATGGTACATTGTACAGATATTTGTGGAGACATAATGTTAAAAAGGTGATTGTATGTATATGCTGCTCTTCATGTGTATTTTATTATACCCAGATGACAATAAAACATGTTTAACAGCCTGAAATGATTCGGAATTATACCGCAACTAAGAAAGTGTTTTTCCTTGCCTTGTATTTTGAGTTGACACAGTTCTAAATTTTGCAATTTGAATGCTAGATTACCTAAACACTTACATTCTACCGAAACAATGGCTGTTGAATGATAAACAGCAGTCTGTTATTGTTTTACCCTGCAGGCACTAAAACACACCCTGGAATCTGAACAACGGAAAGTTTTTTTTTTTTTTTATTTCACATTGTATTTTTGCTAGCAAAATGACAACTACATTACAGGTGTTCTTCCACTTAATTTGCACAGACTTTATACCAAAGGTTGTTCATCATATGGCAAGCTAATTGCACAAAGCCAGAAAAACGCACCAAAAACACAATTGAGTGACGTTAAGCTACTCTGCTAATTCCAAATCTGTTTGAGTGATTTCTATAGCAACTTTGGATACACTGAAATGTAAATGCTTGAAATGATTTGGCATTTTGGGGCCAAAAGAATTCAACAAAGAGCTGATGGCTCTAGAGGCGAATTTGATGATGAGAGGGCTGAGACTACAGTAAATGTGCTGTTAAACCAAACAATGAACACGACTAAGATGCTCCACAGAGCTGCAGAATAGGTTGACAAGGCATGTATCACATAAAGGCATTTAACTCAGTGTTGAAAATATATTGACTAATTGAGCATTATATTTACATCTTCTGCATCTGACATGCGAGAGTGGTACAGCCTGTGATAAAATGAAAAAATAAAACATTGTTGTCACATGGACAGTCAACTTTGTTCTGTTGTTTTTCCCTGCACTGCTTCTGTTGTTTGTCTCAGAGCTTAACAGGATGACTAATCAACTGGCCTGCACATCCTCCCTGTGATCCATAGTCATGGCAGCGCTGCACCATGTGTTTTCTATTGATTAAGAGACCATAGAGATACTGTAGAGCTGTAGAAAGGGATTGAGTTGTACTGATGTCATTGCCTGCATCGTGTTCAAGAAGAAAATAAGGCCCGATTATTTTACAGCATCTGGGTTTGAAGTCGACTGGCTCAGATATGTTTGCGTTGTGCCCGAGCATGGTGCTGCTGTCCCACATTTCCCCACTCTTCGTTCCCCGAGTGAGACACACACATATACCCAACAACAGCAAAAGTTAATGGACATACAATGTCACAGTGGGCGACTCCATGCCCCAGATACTAGTAGAGAACACTGGTTTTGTGCCATGAATGTTTGATCATTGTTCCGTTTTTGGTTTCTCATCTTCACTTTGTGTGATTCATTCCTAAATTAGCTGCAACATCTGACCTAAGATGTGACGAAATATAAAGTTTAAATGTTGAGCAAAGTCCATTAACAATAGAAATGAACTGACTTTGTCCCTCATCAGCCAGCCATCGTATTACTTTACATTTCTTTCCATCTTATTATTCCAATAGAATGGTAAATAGAAACCAGACCTTACAATCCAAATTCTCCGATCCAAAAATGAAAGCGATGAATCACTCCCCAGATTGAGTTCTCTTTCTTCTCTGGCCCCATTGCAGTTATAAAATGGCATTGGAATCGAGGTCAATCCGTCCGGTCAGTGGATGAATATATTTTCATATCTCTAATACCCTTTTGGTATTATGAGAATAAGGCCAAGCAGTGCACAAAATATAGATGCAGATTCATTTTTTAATCGCAAAATATAGTGGGAAGGTTACATTCATGTGGAACACAGTAACATACCATATAGGGTGGTATGTTCTTCAGCCAGTTCGGTTGCATTTCCAACAGTTTGGCCTTTATGGTGCACATGCAACAAAGAAAAATATTTGTCTTCGCTGAAATCTTTTCAAATCTTATTTTAAAAAGGAGTGCAAATGCTGAGGGAGCACATTTCAAACACATTTCTTTGCAGACATTTACATTACCCCCTGTACAAGTTGAAGGATATCTAAATAGTTATTCTGAGTATTGCATCATGCTGAAAATTATTTAGGAAATTTGCACAACATGTTTTTCAACTCGGAACAGATTATTTGGGGGTCTGGGCTGTCACTTTCAATTCACCACTAGCAGGAGGCCAATGTTTGATATTTAGTCTAATGAAGCAATGCATGCTCGTTATGCGGTAAATTGTAGCAAATTAATTATGTGATAAATTGCAATTTTCACTTTATTAAGGTACTGTAATTAATTACCTGTCAGTACTTCCAAACTTTAGGCAAATATTGAGTCATTTTAAATCCAATGTTGATTGTAAGAGATTACATTTAACAATTGTTTTTTTTAGTTAAAATGGCCTAAATCAAATAAAAAAAGATATGAACGATAATAAATCTCTACATAATCCTGGTCGCCAATGAATGATGTTCCAATAGGATGCACTGTATATACACAACATACAGAAACTTCTCAAAAAGGGTTGATAGCACATTTCTGCTTGCTGAATAGGAGTGAATTGAAAACAAAAAGTAACCCAAACCCTTCATTATACTTATACACATAGAATACCTCCAAGAGTTTACAATACACAGGATTATGTAGTTATATCGATATCGAAGTGCAATCTAATTTGGCACAGTTTGAGATATTAAGTGTTCACTCACTTCATTGTTCAATGTAAACACATAAACTACCCTATAGATCTAGTCACCTGCATACAACGGTGTCTATTTCCTAAAGAACTGAAGATAAGTAGAGGTAGTGCTGGGCGATAAAACATTAATGATATTTATCCCTTTATTTTTTACATGCATTAACTGTGTAAACCCCAACAAGTCAATCAAGTTTAACCAATGGAGCTCGCCAATTGCATTTAGGAAATTGTGTTTTATCATTTATTTTATTTCTGACCAAAAATACAAGACCTCCATGGTAATAACTGCATTAGTCATGCCCCAGCAGAGATCATGTCTAACATCAGTTAAATCCATTACCGAAATGGTTCATAATCAGAGGATTAGAAACAATAAAGTGCTCCAAAATAAAGTTTTGGCATTTACATGTCAGTTTAAAAAAGGTCCTGCTGAAGTTATGTTTTGATATTGATCTTTGATTTTCTGTACAGTAGAAATGAGATATGCATTTCAACTGAAAACAACCCTCAACTCTCAGCTGCATCTCAAGTTTTTCATTTTTAGCAGCTGTAATTCTTAATAAATATTTTGAATTACAGCTAAACAATATCAAGAGTTGGTTGTGACAATTCAATCGTTGCTTGCTCTGTTTAATAGTTGTAGTCTGTTTAATGTCAAATGCTTTTTGTTCTGCCAGCATACATTTGAATGTCATGGTTTGTGTCTGATAAATATCGTTATCGCATGATAAGGTAATTTTTTTTATTGTGATTATATCTTTAAAACATATCGCCCAGCACTAACTGGAGGTAAAACAATTAGCTTATCCTCGTGAAATCTCTTCTGTACTGAAGAGTGCAGTCCACCAAGACACTTCGTTTCTAGAGGGATTGCATGCATGGAGCTGGTGTAGACAAAGGAAACAGTCAAGCATATCGCCCCCATCCTTGCAGATTCACAGTATTCAGAGATGATGTCAAAGGGTTAACTAGTGATTTACAGTGTAGGTCCAGTTTGATGTCATCTGTGGTCTTCATCGGATTTGGTCAAACAGACCTCCGCTGACTTTGAGCATTTGCCCTGTTTAATATACCCTGGTACATCTTGGACCTGAGGAATCGTGGGTAAGAGTCTTTCTCCATGAGGCTGTAGACTTTAGCTTGGACTTCGTTGAGGCTGGTTGGGGACGGATCCCCCAGGCTCTGCTTGGTCTTTTCCCTGGTGGGGTAGTCAATGTTTACCTGACAGGATAATGAGAGCAAACATTTTTTTTTTAAAAAGTGAAGGTCCCCCACAATAAGTCATAGTCACAAATGCCATTAACTGTTCCGCAAACTCTACACTCTGCATTTTATTTTTGAAGGACTTTTTGTTTACTTTTACGCTTTTACCATCACACTCCCAACCGCAACCTCAGATCTACCGACGCCAACCTCCTTACCCCCCCTACTCTGTCCCAAGCATCGGACCTGGGGGACAGGGCCTTCTCCGTTGCTGCCCCCTCCCTCTGGAACTCCCTCCCCCAACACCTCAGACATTCTTCGTCACTCGCCACTTTCAAAACTGCACTTAAAACTCACCTATTCAAATCTGCTTTTAACCTCTAAAGTCAGTCATGTATGTTTTTCTCTTTCTTTTAATGTTTTTTTTTTTTTTTTTTCTTACTGTTATGTCGTATATTTTGTTATTATAAATGCTTCTATTGTTTCTGTTTTTAACATGTAAAGTGTCTTTGAGTGCCTTTTAAAGTGCTATATAAATAAAATGTATTATTATTATTATTACACCACCTGACCTTTACCAAGTAGTTTTATCTACCTGACCAAACCTTAACCAAGGCAGTTTCAGATCAGAAAACACGCATTTGGGGAGGTAATGACAAATTACCTATTGTGTGGTTTAGTTAAGGGGAGTCGTTGCTGTAATCCAGTCAGTAATCTAAAACAGGAAATGAAGCTAATGACCAAACTGAGGTGGGGCTATCCATCACGTTAGCCAATAAATGTACAAATGTTGCACAATTCATGATCAACGTTCTAACAATCAACGAATTAACCAAGAGACCGACTTTCATGAAAAAGGTGAAACGTTTAGATTAGTAGAGCAAAAGTACATTTACAGTTTGTGTGACATAACAGCAGTGTTTATGTGAAATGTAACCTTGGTCTCAATCTGATATCACAATAGTATATTGATCTAAAAAATGTTTGTAAAAGAAAAACACATTAAACAGCAGTCACACACACACACACACCTCTCTGGGCGCCTGAATATCAATGAACTCGTGAAAGATCTTGTTTGCTTTGGACACAAGCTTGGTTGAGCTTTTGATTTTTTTGTACTCCTCGCAAGCCATCCAAAACTCGATATTCTCGTCACTGAACTCTGACTTGAGAAATGTCCGGAAGGCAGCCAGGCCATCTGGAAAAGGAGAAATGAATGAGAAGGTAAGGGGAGGTGGTAAAAACAACAAAGGCACTTCACAAACATGATTGATATTGCAGCATAGCACCTATTTCTGTACAGCAGGATACTGGATGTTTTTTTTGTTCTTCTTCATCATAGAGTAGCTTGATCATGTCATAATACCCTTCACCCTAGGTTGATATTTTTCCAGTATGTACACACCCGTGTTCCCAGAAGCGGAAAACGTCTCTCATGACTAGAACACAAACAAAATTGGAACAAAATACTCCCACGAAGAGATCGCTTTTTTTTGCTGTCTCCAACAGTCAAGATAAGTGATCAATTAATGTGCTCCCCACTGATGATAACACAGAGGAAGGGCATGTTTTTCTATCGGCTCATGTCACACAGACATATTATTTCCACCCTTCTCCTTTCTGCTGTTTACCTAATAAAGCTAGGCAGAGCAGAGGGGATGGTCCATCCGTGCATATTCAAAAATATGACTTACATAGAAACACACACATTCTCATGAGTGTGTACACAACAACATGCAGGTTTACATGGACACGGGCATACACAAACACACACACACAGTGCTGCTGTATGTCCCCAAGTAACTGTGGTATCACAAGCAACAGGGAGTTTGCAAGCTTTTACAGTGTTCCCGCTTGTCTACTTGGACTTATTGGAAAGTGGATGAAAGGTTTTTCTCCCAAGTGACACACTTTGTGAAAAGCTTTCAGAGACCAAAGACCTCTGCTGAGAATACAAAATATGGGTAGGATCATCATAGATTACAGTTGGCATATTTCCTTTATGTCAATTTCAGTAGTTTGTGATAAAGTGGCCACATATTTAAAAGCATGCTATGTTTATAAATGTGGATTGAAACCCACAATTTGTAATTTTTGCACCAAAAATGTATTGATGAAATCAAACATCTTAACACATTTATTTGTTGAAAAATCTATATAGAATATTTCACCACTATTTACCTTATTTTAAGCTCAATGGCTGACCCTAAAGAAGATTAAGTGGTTAAAGATAATGGTTGGATGGACGGATGGATAAGCTGAAAGGTCCGAATGGACCGGACAGTTAATTAATCAACTTAAATTCACTAAACAGCTACGTAAAGCTAAGGGGAGCTGCAAAGATGCAGGTGATAATTCTGTCTAGCATCATCACTCAACCCGATCTCATGGGAAGGCAAATAAATAGCACAACATTTCCGCCGCCATTGATACACATCTTTGGCTTTTTGTGTGTCCTTAAACAACACGTCGTTACCGTGAAACGGTCATGGAAATATTTAGGCAACAAAACTACAGTGATGCAACAAGACCACTTAGTTGGGTTAAGAAACACATCATGGTTGGACCTAAAGTAAGTACATAAGCACATCACTAACGCACCTTTAAAAAATGAATAACACTTAGAACAAGTGACGAGGTTTACCGGTGTTCCAGAGTGCAGCATATTCACACAAATTAGTTTACCTTGCAGTCAGACTACATGGTGTACAAATAACAATGCGCAAAAGCAAGAAACAATGCGTTATTACATGCTAAATGACTCAAATATTTTTGTCATTCATACACCAATTGGTGAGACCGGGCTGCATTGCTACAATCAACTCGTTTCACATTGGCACATAGATTCGCATTGTCATTCGATAAGTTTTTTGTGTAAAATATTGATCATATCCGCTTTAAAGTCAAGTGTGTGAGTGCATTGACTTCCTCTTAATATATTTGCAAAGCCCGATCGTGCATTGTTCACAACTTTGTTTTTATGTTAGCAGTCTGCTTGACTGCTTCTGATGGTGCATTGCTATATTTGTTGACGCATTCATTGCACCAACTTTTAATGAGCAGAATAATATGAGACCACAAGCAGGATGTTTATGGTGCTGGGGAAAAACTCAGGCACCAAAAAAAAAACAAAAAAACTTCTAAAGTAGATTATGTGACACTAGAGTAGACCCACAAGCAGACACAAGACCAAGGTTATGTCCGTTTTTAGGTACCTTTCATTTGGAAAGGAGAGGGGCTGAGGGTTTGTTGCTTGGTACATTGAGGGATTAGACTGAGGCAGTTTGGATATATCTTCATAGAGCAAGGAAGACTGAGAGAGACAGAACAGGGTATTCTGAAGGCAGGCAGACTGAAACCAGAGTGCAGGTGAAGACTGAGTTGAGGCAAACCATGAATGTAAGCAGAGAATCTAGCTGAGAAAGTCTTAAATCAGAGCAGCAAGGGAACTTAGTGGACCGACAGGAGGCTGTCCAGAGACTCAAGCTTAAATACACCAGAGCAATTAGGAGCAGCTGGGAGTAATGTGGACAATGCACAGCAGCTGGGGCTGAGACAATCAGTTGAGACTCAAGCTGCACACTGGGACGAGAATGCAGTCAGGTGTAATTGGTAAACACTATCCCTCCTTTTGAATTAAATTAAGGCCGAGGTAAATATATATATATATAACCTATCAAGGGAACATTCAGTACTGTGGTCTTATTGCTTTGACAGTATGTGCGTTCGGTTACTTGTTGTATTTCACCTCTCTAATGTGTGTGGCCAATTGAAAAAGGAAAGGTGTGGCACGCTTTCTCCGCCTGGGGGGGGGGCAGCTCTATTCTTGGCTCTGTAACAAACAAACTTGTTGTGTCAGAACCTTGATCTGGACAAAACAGATAATTGTCATGTGAGTGCAGGTTGTTTACAGCTTTCTTTCAGTCCAGGGTGGCTGTCTCTAATCCCCTTGTCAGCAGTGTTTGATATGATCACTATAATCACTTTGATGACAGACCTGTGTGAAAAGTGGTTCATCCTAGTTTTGCAAGCTCAGACCAAAGCTTTGAAAGATAATTGCGATTGAGGACAAAACTAGGCAGTTTCTTTTCTGCTTAAGGACTGAAAATTGTTAAAAATCTAAAAAAATGGAAAAAGACACTGCAGGCATCACAAATACAAGTTTTAGTTTCAGCAGTCAGAAGTGATTACAGATGGGTTGTGAAAACAATACAATACACCCAAGAATTTTTTTTTATTAAAGAGACATCCATCAAAAGCAAAACTTCTGAGGATATAACATTGGGCTCTGGGAAAGTATTAGCCAAAATAATTATATCAATTAACTAAGAAAATAATAGGCTGATCGACCGATAATGAAAATAAGTTAGTTGCATCCCTAGCTTAACATGTTTCTTCTTCATGAAACATTTGCTAATAGTCAGATTAAATAATCGGCCAATTTTGTTCTTCTCACTGTGCGAATGTTAGTCAACCAGAATCATTCTCGATAGATTGAGGTTTATCATGGAGAAAGCGCTGAAGTTGTTGTAAAAAAGAAGCATGGCCCTTTAATAATCTAAATGGATATATATATATATATATATATATACAAAATAACTTTCCACTGGACAGATGATTATATAACAAAAAACAGACTAGGGCTGCGAGGTGGTGAATGTTGTATCCCCTGAGATATGGACTGTGGCTCAGGTCAAATAATAAAATAAAACAGTTTGATACAAAGTTTAAGCGAAAAGAAGAATAACAGATCAGACCAAGAAGAAGGAATCCAGGTGGAAGAGGAGGACAAGGGCCATCCAATCTGGTAACCCCAGATGAGAGACTTGCTGCAATAATTGGACAAACATCCAGAGTGGAATATGGCCAAGAAATGAGAGTGAAAGTGAGGACAACGGACTTTCCTCCAGAGGTAATTTATTTGATAAGTGTATTAGGGTTGTACCGAATAGTTTGAAGCTTCATTCTTGACATTCCGATCCTCAATCAACATTTGATGCTGCGCAGCTGCTTTTTTTGCATGTTTATTCATCGTGTAAATTCTTTAATTCTGCACAGTGTCAGATAATGATCAGACTACATTAATATTAGGAGTATTATGCTTTTTGTAGAATTAGATTTCAGTGGTGGCTGTGTTGTTTCCGACTAATGTGATCCAAACATTTGCTATTGTTCAAGAGCATTGTAATGTTTATTTGTGGAAAAAAAGATAGATGTGATCATTTCTAAATTTCGTAAACATATTTTATCTACATCTGTAACAAAACATGCACTCTTCCTGTGGGCTTGTCAAAAACGTTACACGGTTCCTTTTCAACATTAGACACTGATTTTCTCTACAAGTTCTCAAAATAAACTGGGATAGACTACAACCGACTTGGATCAACTTTGTCTAATCATAAGTCAGTACGGTAATTACAGCTCTAAACAATACATCAATGTACATATTGTTTGTTGTCTTGTCTTTATCTTTTATTATAGTGGCTTTTTCAGAGCAAATAGCGTTCTCTATCTGTTATTGTTTTCCTTATTTCTTGTGGCACCTATTGAGCCGTGGTTTCTGTCACTGTTATTGCAAAATAAACATTTGTTTTACAGTTTACTCCAACCATCTAACAACATAAAACAAGCCTAAGATGATTTGTTTTTACTTGTTCTCCAGAAAAGTACTATCAGAGTTTTTAATATCAATCATACAAAAATCAAAGCAGGAGGAAAGCTTCTTATTGTCTCCCTGCTTCCGAATGAATATTTGTCTTCTAATCCAAGTTTAAATTTCTTTCCTTTCCGGGGATCAGTAAAAGGCAAGGATGTTGATAGGCAAAGGTCGGTTTTCATATCACTCAAAGAGCAGCAAGAGTGTGTGCTGGAGTGCTTCTAGAGATTGAAAAGAAATCTCAAAAAGTGCACATGCTCTGAATCCACTTGTGTTTTCCCTTCATCTCTCAGACCAGATAATTCGATACCACTGATGTTGGGTTACGTAGCTTGTTAGCAGTTAAAAAAATAAATGCCCGTCCTGTTTGTGCTGATGGATTTGTGTGAGTGAGTCTGTGCTAGGTCCATGGGGAAGGTCAGAGACATGTGACTCATTCTGCGGGAAGGAGTCCTCACAACACAGACATGAGAGCCTTACATAAGACAGGCATGGAGGGGGGGAAATGGACTTGTGCTGTGCAAAAAAATAGACTTTCTATTTCGTAAACAGAAAAGCATTACTGCTACATTAAAGTGGCTTTAATTTTCTTCATCGTGAAAAATAGAACATGTCTACTTACATTTGTGAGACAGGAGATGATCAAACGATTCCGACCATCGAACAACTTCATCCGTTGATACTCTGACGGTGAAAAAGACAAAAGGACACTGCCTGAGTAAGAAGCTGATCAACCACTGTGCTTTCATGCATTTTGAACACAAGATGGTACTGTATGTATTATTGAAGGGCAGCAGAGTTTGATGTATGAAATATTCTCTACTCACAGGCCATCATGTAATTGAAATATCTGGTTCAATTTAGAGAATGATGAATGGAGGAAGGAGATGAGATAGAAGAACAATAGCTTCACATGTTAATGCTCTTTATGAAGTGATGGAACGCAGTCTCTTGGAGATTAGAGGGATGCATTAAGATTATTGCACCGCTCCATCTTTGGAACGTTAGGCTAAACATGAAGAACATTCTCGTCAACTTAAAATCTCAAAGTGACGTCTCTTAATAATGCCAGATTTCTCTATACAGTTTATGAAATTATTTTGTGTCCGAGAACATTGTCGGTTTACTTGGATTACTTGGATTGACAAATTAGGGAAAACACATTTTCTTGGAGGTACTTTAATTGACCACCCACATCCTATGCATAATATTACTTTGTAATATTTGCAAATCAAGGCATTATTAAATGCCACTGAGAGAAATGTTTCCCTATTGGCATTAGAGGGTAAAAAAAAAAAAAAAAAGTTAAATTGTATCACTCTAATCTTTAGTATAATGAACAACAAAAGGTTGAATTGCTCATTTATGTTGCTGGCTATCTTGGCTAACAGGACAGTACATTACATTGAACATCCCACTAAAATAACTAAATCTGAAACAAGACTTTCTTTGTCCTTCAAGAGTTTTAAAATGTTGAATGTAATTTCATAACGCCTCCAAATTTTGAAGGCCAAGTGTGAGGTCTAGAGAGTTATTTAACACAACAGAAGCTTTGAATTTCATTTGTTACAAAATTGTAGTCCCACAGAAGTAGGCGCAGGATTTGTTGGCAGACTCACTTCAGACACCTGGCAGTGGTTTCGTGGGCAGGAGGCAGGAACTCAGAGAAGTCACTGTAGGAGTCAGATTTGTTGGACAGGCAGCCTAGTCTGGTCTTCATGGTGCTGATCCTGCTGAAGAAAACACACAATACTTAAGCAAAGGAAAGGCAAGTTTATTTGTATAGCACATTTTAACAACAAGGCAATTCAAACTGCTTCACATAAAACCATTAAAAGCATCAAAACACAAGGCAAAAGAAAAGGAGATTTAAAAACTGATTGAAACCTTAAAAACAGTCATTAAAACACGAAAAAGCTAAAAAATAGAATTGCTGCAGTGCAGTTCAAGAAATAAAATGCAGAAATGCAGGAAATTGATTAATATCCTTGAATCTGGTTCAATTAAAGGCAGCAGCAAAGAAAAAAGTCTTCAATCTTCATCTTCTAGGGAAGAATTCACAATAGGATTGTGCTCAAAGCACCCGCAAAGGTAAAACGCACCCATAACTGCGCTGCTAAGCAAATAGCATCACATTTTTATGTTTTTAAATTAAGAAATACGTCTACATTTAGTGCAAATCTGCCCATTTCCATGGCCTCAATCCAAAAACAGTGCAATTCACAAAGATCAGCGCTACAGTTACAGTTAAATTATTAAGGACTTCAAAAAGTTGGTGGCATAGACTTTATATAAGTGGAAGTGGAGGTCATCACCATGGCGTCACCCAGTGGTTTGTGGACTACAGTTTTGTATGTGTGGAAGGAACAAAACAAAGTGGAAATATGATATTAAGACTCAGTGCTTGTAGTCAACAAATCACATAAAACTGTAAAATGCATTTTTATTGTAAGCTTAGCACCATCAAGAACACGCCATATTTGAACTGTTGCCAGGGTGGCTAATCATATGTTTATGCTTCATGTAGTTGGGCTGCCCCTTTTAGATATTCAGCCTATGCATAAGTTCTACAATGTTGTTAGGAGACCTGGTGAATCAACTGATATAAGATGCAGAGAGATAAGGCCAACTGACAGGACTGGACTGGAGGTAGACAACAGGTGCAACTCCATATATGCAAGAAGCTGAATCATTATGCCTCAATCGGCAGGGAGCTTCAAACATCCCTGATATCCAAATTCCCAAACTGGTAAGGTTTCTTATTTAAGTGTTGTTTGCAGAGTTAAAGAAAACCTCCTACGCAACAATTCATGACTGCAACTGAGTTCTAGGGGCAGCACTGTCTCTGATAGTCTCACCAACATATCCAGTTTGCATGAGCTTAAAATATGTTCTGCAGCTCTGTGCTTGCCGTATTTTTCTTTTACAGACGACGTAGACTTCACCTATCAAAGTTATCGTTGTGATAGAAGACTGCCCACCACCCTCTAGAATTATTATTAATAATAATGATTAGAGTAAATTATTCATTTTTTTGGCTTTGGAAAATACATGACATTTTTAATAATAGTCACTAAGATGGCCCTTAATTGTGATCATTCTTTTTTTTCAATTCACTACACTCAACAAGAATTGAATGCACTGAAATGAACCATATCCCCCCCATCACAATCTGTCCCATTTTATTAGTACACTGCTGCTGCCATGTACTATCCGTCAATGTTCTCCCTCCGGGACACATTGGTCTCTCCAGATGGGGCACGGTTGTAAAGATGCTCCGTCAAAGGCAAAACATTTGTGAAAAAGTAGGTTTATTTCACAGGAAACATTAATGATAACCATCTAAAGGACATGACATTCAGGCAAAATCATCCAAGCTAGAATGTAAAGGGCCATGACACGAGGAAAGACAACGATATAACAAATGAATGAATGAATGAATTCTGCTTCACCCCCTTTCTGATGTCATTAGGGGTTTTGTCCCTTGACTCCCACTGTGAAATGTAAATGCTGCATGAGTGAAAAATAAAAAATTAAAATGTTGAACCCTTTCTAACAAGAAAAAGAAGTATTCCAAACTTTTTCGGAAAAATCCTGCAAGATTATATTTGTGATTAAATAATATGAAAACAATAAAGTCGCCATTGGATTTATGAGCCGGACTATATTTGAATTTGTTTTGATTAAACATACAAGATATAAGGTGTTAATTAGATGTGTTTCATACCTTGGTTCAGCTACACATTTAGAAGTGTTTCAATCTTCTCATATAACTCTCATAAGCATTTTCCCCTCAGTGTCAAACTATTCCTTTAATAGAGCATTAAGAGCTTATATTGCATATATACATATATATAACCTCTGCTTAATCATCTCATTGAGATCAAGATCTCTTCTGGGACATGAATACAGCAGAGAAACATAGCTAGACAAAACAAAAAAATTACCAGATGAACATAACATACAAAGAACCCAGGCAGACATAACAAAAGCACACACAGCATCAGTGACGATCCACCTAAATATATTTAACATTACACGTTTTATCGGCCAGTGGAATGACACATTTCATTTTTTAAATCCTCTCCAACTCATTCCATTTATGGGGCTCAAAGTAGTGGACGGCAGTCTTCCCGTGTTCAGTGTTTACCCGAGGGGTATCTTAGGTTTTGTGATGGATCTGTTTTGTAAAAGTTTCCGGAGAACTCCAATAGACTGACGGGCTTAACTAAAACAACATGTATCTGTTTTCATAGTATTTGTCTATTCACTCTAAGTGTTCCTCTAGTATTCCTGTCTCTTAGATGGTGTCATTGCAGTAGGAGAACTGGAACAGTGGGTTGTTTTGATGCTTGAACATTCAATTGGGAACATTGCCTTAAATGTACTGTTCATTAGTCACCTGAAAGCCATTTGCTTGAATTAATGGACTCTATCCACCACATTAATGCCAAGGCTCTTTAAATTGTCTCTTTGTGTGCTCATCTTCCTCAGACAATTTGTTGCAAGTGTGTTTGTGTGTGAGAGAGACAGCATGTGTGCATTTGTGTTTTGGTTGGACTAATATCCTGATTCTGTTATTGCTTTTAAATGAAAATTGGATGGCTGTCTGCTTTCATTATGTGTGAGCACTAGAGGGGTAAATATAACAGTTTGCATATGAGTTTAAAAAAACAACAAAAACAAAACATACCTGACACACTCTGACACACACTCTGACACACACTCTCCAGTGAGGAGGGAGCATTTGTTTGGGTTTTAGTGGAGAGTTGTTTACATGCTCTTTCTGAAGTTTTTCCAACCGATCAAGAATAAAATCAAGTAACACACTGAAGTGTTCGCAGCGTGTGCCCCAGAAACAGCCATGTTATGTATAAAACAGATCCACTGGACTGGAAGAGTTGTTTGCGTGTCATCTGTGTGAGTCATAATCTCAAGGTACACTTCATTTGCTAATGTAGAGTTATTTTCAGAGAGGATTAATACAAATTATAATGAAGCAGGCCATGTATTGACTATGCGTTTGAAGTTCACCAGTGAGGGTTGAGTTTTACATCAGATTTCCCCGCAGACTTGTGGAAGGTTATACAAAATTGCTGTTCAGATGACTTTATTATACAATGATGGCAGGAATTCCAACACCTCTAACATTTACACCAATACTAATTTGGGATATATCGCTGTTCTGAAAGCACTCAGGGAGGCTAAACAATATAAAGTTAAGGATGAAAAGCACAATGAAGGTCATAGAATCACACAATGCGAAGGGCTATTCCTCTGAAGAGCATACATGTGCTCATGAAACACACGGCACCCATAACATTGTGTAACATACTGTATGTAAGTGAAATATTTGTGTAAGGCTTGAACAGGTCACCAAACCACTCAAATGAATTGGAGACATCCTCTGGGGAACATGCAGCTTATGCAATTTTTTTAACAGTTGTTGGACACACTCGGTAAAGTTAGTTTTAGGAACTTTAATTTCGTGTTGATTTTGGTGGACCCTGTTGACAAAAGCGGTCGTGTTTCCGAGCACCAGATTCCCTTTTGAAAACTTCAAATTTTACTGCAGCAGGGTCTGGGCTAGAGGCAACGCTGGAGTCTGAGCTGAAGGCCTTTCATGGTGAACCTGCATGATTGTTTCAGGATACGGCAGAATCCGACCCGGTAGCACGGATGAACAGCATGAAGAACAACTAGATAACAATAGCCAATCTTCTTGCTGATGGTCTCGTTTCCTCATGTAGGTCATGTTGAGGCATCAATGTTGAATCAAGACAGTTTCATAACCAGTTAAAAGTTTCCCGTAACAAAACCATCTCACTACAAGGTCAATTTAGTAGCTCTTCTGGAGCTTTTGAACTTATCATGCAAGCTTTGCCAGCTAATGACAAGTGAGCAAAAGCTCCAGAGAAGAAACTAAATGGATCTTGTGGTTAGATTTTATTTCAATTATATCAATTAAGATGTATCTTCTGAGGACCATGAATAATAGAATCACATGCCTTGTTACTTGTCTTGCTCTTTTTCATGGCTTCATCTGAGTCAAATTCGACCACTGAGTCATGCTTATTAAGCTCCTCGTCCTTCTAGCTGTGCACTGCCGTTCATGGATTGCATAATTGAATAGAGCCATGATAGGTACAAATTTGGGATATTATTTCATGCAAGTTTTCTATGCATCAGTACACTGCAATTAATGCTTTGAATTTCATATAAAACATTTGGCCTTGAATCCTTGAGTGGCATGGACAAATGGGAACACAAATATTAAAAACTGGCGCATTGTACAGCAGCTTTAGTACATTAATATTGGAAGAGGGAACCAGGCTTCAATAATTTATTTAGGTTGAATTCGTATGCATGTCAGCATGTGCCTTTTTAGAGCAGACAAAGGTCATCAAGTGAAGTTGATGAGGGAAGACGTGAACATATTGATTAATCCATTTGGCGTGTGCCAAACTGTAAATAACATGATACCAGACCTCCCCCCCCCCCCCTCCTGATATTCCTTCTCTCCTTGTCTCTCTTGACAAATCTGTATCTCGCTGACTGTTGTGAGCTAGATTCTTCGTCTGCAGTATGGTGCAGACACGTGCTGCCACTGAGCTATTTATAAAATCCCTGACAAATCCATGTAGTCAGGAGGAAGCAGTGCATGTTCTATTCAGCCATGCAGCAGGGCCGGCTCCTGGAGGAAAGATGCTAAAAACAGCAACGGCACTTTAATGTTTCAGATTTACACAAGTGCGCCTCATGCATCTAAAAGTGCAAGCAACATCCGCTAGACCTCTGATGTCTGATATCCCTGTTGGGGTTGGTGGATTAGGAAGTAAAAATCTAGATCAGGGAAATTGTGTCCGAGTGTGTGCGTATGAACATCTTCTTTGATGTTACCTAACTTGGTGCAATGCAGGTTTTCAGATTTCTCTCTGTTTCCTCATTTCTGTATGCAGACACCCAGCAGTTCTATGGCTACGTGTTAATTGACATGCTGCAAAGTGATTATGAAACGGGGTTTGCATGATGAGATTAGATTCATGTACACAGAGCGAATTCAAATGAATATGCTATGCATTATCTTCTGCTGAGAAATGGCAGCAAACGTGCACAGTATTGATTAATAGACTCTACTGTAATATACTCAGCATGATGACGTGTGCATGAATGCTCAAGTGCACATATTTGCATTGACGTTAACGTTGATGTTAGAGGCCACGTGTGTCTCGTGTCATCTCTCCAGTTAGAGGAAGAGCGTCTTAAGGACAGGTCACACCTCACATTCCTGCTGAGTGCAGCTTAAAATAGCAGCTCGCTGAATTCTTGGACACTTTAGGTTGCGCCCAATTATAGCAGATCATGTTTTTGTCCTAAGTCTTCTTCTGATACTGTGGTTACTACTACTAATACTCACGCTAACTAAAGTGTCACCAACTAAATTAATAGTAATAATAATATATAAAACAATTCACAACTGTTTGTAAATGTCTGTCTTCCGCCATAAAGCCTGTCCTGCTTTCCCACAGCCTCATTTATTGGGAGCTGTCTCTCACATATTCATTAATTGATTCTAATTCATGAACTTGTTAATTCAGTCACTCACTCACTGTCAGAGTCTCTGCCCCCTCCACTTCTACACAAACATTAAAACAGGATCATTTGCTTGTCTCATCTCTGCAGAACCACTGAGCTGTGACGGTGTGCTTTGCTTCTTTGTCTCCTCTGTGACTTTCTTGTGCTGATTCTTTTCAAGACAACACCGGCTTTGCTGCTTGCTCTCGCTTCCGCTTATATTCTCGTTTTTCTCTCGTGAGAAACTTTGAGCAGCGCCTCCTGTAAACGCATAATTGACTTTAACTGTAATTACTTAAACATATAAATAGCCGATTGACATATTTCAACATTTTTATGACAGTCCAGTACAACTTGAGCGTGGCCTACCAAGCACAAGCCTTTAGCACATAGATGCCCCCCTTCTCCACAGACGACTACCGCACACTTTTACAGAAGATTGCAGGGCTGGAAACTAATATTCATTGGTAAGAAGTGAACGTGGCCATGACTAGACTATGTAACGATCCCACTTGGCTCCAAAAACAACTACCTCGTAGCCGTGTGCTAGCAGCTCTTGTCCACTGTTTTGAGTCAACTGTAAAGTGATAACTATTAAGAGTTAGTGCTTAACTTCAATCAGCAATGTTAAAAACCTCAGAAATCTAGGTGTACTGTAGTCACGGACTCAAACCCTAATTTGAACAGCCTCATTTAAACACATAGAAAGTCAGCCAACTATCATCTTAATAATATAATAATACAATTTAAATGATTTATGTCTCAGCAGGATTTGCAAAAACTTCACATCACTCCAGTTCTGAGGTCTCGACACTGTCCTCCTGTTTGTCAAATAATTGATTTAAAAATACTACTGTTGGTTATTAAAGCACAGAGTGGTTTATGGACAAAGTACATTCACAAGCGTCTCCCAGAAAACTGCAGGACTTCAAATCAAGGCTCAAGACTTTTCGGTTTCCCTTTTATTAAATCATTTCTTGCACTGTAACTTTTTATTCTTATTCTTATTCTTATGTCTTGTTTTATATTCTCTTGAATATAATAACTATTTTCAATTGTATTTATGTCTTTTTTGGTGTCCTTTTTTGTCTTTGCATTTTGATGTTTAAGTAATCATCGGCCGTTGTGGACACACCTAGCTGAGATCTGCGCGCTACTGAGTGCTCTTCTATTTTCATTATGTGATTTTCATTGTGCTTCAAATTGAATCATTCATTATCTTTTTGATGTTAAATATGAATGATTTAGTTGCCACCACTGATGGCTCATATGTACTTGTGATGAATTAATAAACAGGTGCCGTATATAGCCACAGCTAACAGTCACATATACGGCTGATCTGACATTGTTGGAGAATCTTGCCGCCGTGGCACAATGGTTAGGCCTATAATTACACTTTTCATTGACAGATAGAGCAAGTGGTTCAGCGGGTAGAAGTATTAATATGGAAACAGATGATTAAGATCGTGTCTGCATGAAGAGATTTATAAAACAGAATATATTTTTGATGCAAACAACACGCATGCTTCACATATTTCCTTGTGTTTTATTCATTAGTTTGATACATCTGGCTCCTGTTATCCTCAAAAAATTAAAAAAGGTGACAGTTCAAAAATAATTTTGCAATCCACTATTGTTTTTCCCATTTAGTATTTACTAGGTTTCAATATTCAATAATTATGCTCATTTCAAAAACTATTTCAAACAAAATTCTTTAAGTGCATGTGAGTATGCCCCAATAGCTTGCTCATGACCGCACCTCTGCACTTTACGCTCGTCGCAAGTGTAGTGCCAAGCCTCCGGTTCCCCCTCAGGTATAAACTCTGTTAGCTCTGTCAGCACTGTTGCTGGTGTTTGCACTGTTAGCGCTGTTAGCACCGTTAGCTACAAAGCTGCCGGGTCAGCCATTATATGAGTCATTTAGAGGCAATAAATATGCTTTAAATTTTGCGTTTAGCACCTTTTAAAACTTAAGACTAGTGAATGATGTTCTTTACTATTTGTCATGTTCCATAAATCTCTGGGGCCTCTCACTCCTGTAAGGTCTCCTATTATGACACCTGAGTACATTTCTCACAACAGCCTGATAGGTCAATCTGGGATAGAGCTACCCAGGGGCTTTTCAGCACATAACACCCTGATACCATTTTCATCAACGGAGAGGTACACCCATGTACGGTTAGATTAATGTCACCCCCCCCCCGCCACGCAGGCCCTCCTCTATCTATTTTTTTTTCAACTTAATCTGTGTCCAGTTCACAAACCTCAGCAGCTTAAAATTTAATCTCAGAAAGAATAGAACTGCACTGTGCAAGCCTGCAATTTTGTTTGGCAAGCTGAAAAAGATTGGCCATCTGCTCAACAAATAATACAATGTTCATAATTGTATCTTCTTTCCACCTGCATGTGTTCTGCAGTTGCCACTTTTTTGTTTCAGAATTGTGCAGACAAACATGTGCATGCTTTTGTTACATTGCTACATGTTTTTTTGCCCATCCATCCACCTATACTTTTATTTTCTATATGCTTATTACATTCACAGGCAAATTTCTTCATGGTAATAGTTTGAAATTTCACATAGAAGTTAAATGAAAATTGCACCTGAATATATGAGTGCTGATGATAAAGAATGGAGCTACGTGACCAAATTCAGAATATATAATATTTTTATTTTTACTTAGATTATACCATATATGCTAATTTATGATTTCCATTTACATCCTAGACTAAAAAGAAATGTCGTCTTTTGTGCTCCGTTTCGATAGGCTGGGGAGCTTGCTTTTATCCTGGATGTGAAGAGCCTCGTAGCAATATGTAAGCATCTGGTTTGGGAGCAGCCAGCGAGTAGAAACTGTTGCAGTGTGAGCTTTGTCAGGTGCATATATGGTGCAGTCCATTGGGAAAACATTGGAGGACTATTTGGGACACATCGTGATTTAATCGTTCTTGATAAACAAGTGACTGGTTTCTGCTCGTGAAGATTACATGAGCTTTCATTCATAAACGACTATCATCCCTCTAATTGCAACTTATCTATTGTTACAGGAGGGTTGGTTAAAATATTTCAGTTCCTTGACCAGGTAGATGTTTCACCAAATTGTGATTAGTGTTGCACAGAAAATATCTTTGGAGCAATGCTGCTTAGTTAACCAGATTTGCTAGCTCGCTAATCAGTCTGATGGAGCTTGACACTACCCAAATCATTAGCGTCATGACCGGCCAGTGGATGAGTGCATTAGCACTGGTCAGACATGTAATTAGCAATATTTCACAGAGTGAAATTAGCATTCATTTGGAGATATTTTTCTGCTGATGTGTAAGTTCAAATATTCACTCTCCTTTTAGTTCTGTTTGTCTCTACAAATTCCTCAGCGGCTAAATCGTCGACCATGTTTACCAGCCAATCTCAAACTTTGTTTGTCTGCTGTTTGTTGCTGGGCAGGCTGCATACGGTCGTATTCTAAGAGTTTCTTTGACTGAAAACAGCTGTCTGTAGAAACAAGGTTGGTGAGAAGTAAGAGTGAGCCATACAGTAAATGTGCTGCAAAACCAAAAGGTCAGGTAGGTTTGTCACCAGGAGCCACGTCTTTCACATGAATCAGTCATTTGAGCCATTGTTAATTAAAAAAACATTGATTCATTGTTGCTTCAACTTCCAGGTGCGTTAATTGAATAAAATCAACTAAAATAAATAGCAAGATGATCAGCTTTCATCCAGCAAAGTATGTTTAGAAAGCCAACCAGCTCTTTACAGCTACTGTCCTAATATGGCATGCCTCTTGAAATATTTATATTCTGTAATAAAAACCTCTTTTGCATATTTGACACAAATCTCAAAACTGACCTCTAGCCACTCTCACTCACCTTAGAGGTAAAGGG
This sequence comes from Anarrhichthys ocellatus, assembly GCF_004355925.1. Lineage (NCBI taxonomy): Eukaryota > Metazoa > Chordata > Actinopteri > Perciformes > Anarhichadidae > Anarrhichthys > Anarrhichthys ocellatus. Next base: position 1,780,109 of record NW_022280078.1, on the reverse strand, counting down.
AGGGTGAAAACGACTTCCCAATCTTTGGCCGAATATCTGATAAAGAGCTACGTCGGATTATATTCAAATAAATCTGCCCGGTACTGGCTGGACAGGACTATTAAAAGCACATGTGTGACACTGGTGTTCAGGATGATAAGGGCGCACCACTGACTTGCATTAGCTTCTGGAGAACATTTTGCTTGGTTGATAAAAAAGTTAGAGCCTGTCATCTACTGTAGGCTGTATCCCAAGATGATGGGATGTGACTGGGTTTGAATGGGCTTTATATGGTCCTGCTGCATTTGATGAGGAGAATGAGCTATAACCATACACTGCAGTCTGGAGGAGAACGACAAAGAACAGTGATGGAGTTATATGAAGCCACAGTAAGCCTGAAAGTTATTCACTAGCACATCCTACCATTCACATTTTCCACCATGTGTAACAAACCCTGTTATGCAGGTGTACTTAATACTTAAGTGTTTGTTTTTTCAATCTGGACATGTGCTTTGTTCTATTTAGATTTAACGGCTCAGTGCTACAGTCTGAGCGCATGTCTTCGCTCATCCTGCCTTTAACCACTTGTGTAATCAGTTTGTTCCAGGCTATTTGTTTTGCATTGCAGACACTGAAAGCATTTCTCTTAATAAGCAGGATGTGAAAATGTGTTTCCTAGTATGCATGTAAGCATAAGCTGACTTGTACCGTTGAGCTACAGATGTGCACTTGATCACTTGCTTCAATCGCCACATGTGGTGACAAAACTAACGCAACCTATAACAGTTGATTTAGAATTATTTATTTTTCTGTTTTTTCTGCTGCCACCTAAATACAATGACTGGGATTTAGTTTATGGTGCTCACATCATAAAAAACTTAAATAAAGAAAACAGCAAGTTGTTTTTCCAGAATCAGTGTTCATGTTACTCTGGATAATCTACAGACTTGGCTGTCAACAGTTTTCATTGGATCTACTTTCTACCAAACAAAAGATCCCAGCATTTCTTAGATTGAAGAAATTACATTGACCTTCATTTTATTTGCAAGAAGGCTATAAGACCTGATGCGCCGGATTGCTTTGCTAACAGAACCATTTGAGAGGCCGTCATTGGCAACTGTTGGAAAAGGCAAGAACTTCCAAAAGATAATTGGCAGAACAATCTGTCAAACGCTTTCCGAAGCCAGTCGAGAGACGAGCAAAAATACGTTTTCCATCGAGAAAAGTCTTCAGTGGCCATCTTTGCCCTTCTTTCAATGGAGAAATACTCTCCAGTTCTGATAAAACCGTTGCAGTATCTACGCCACCATTATTTAACAAACAGTCACCTCTCCGTATCGTGTCACACACACCTGAACCACACCCGTAGCCGACACAAGCTCCTCACAGGAAGCTTATTGGTCTCATTACTTGAAGTCTGACAAAATAGATTTTTGTGTGATCTTCTGTCATCGTGAGAATCCAGCTGCCGTACAAGTTATTGAAGGCTAGGCCTATATTTTAAAACCTGGTCCAACTTAGATTTCTAGGAATTTAGTTCATAAACATAAGGAGAGAGATCGTGTGAATGGCATTTCATTGTTATGTTTAGGGAAATAAAAGCAATTGGTTTAGATATGACTAGACATTTTGGGGGAAAAGCACATTTGCTTATTCAAGAATTGTCGAGAAGATCGATACGACTCTCATGTTTTGTTCGGTACAAATGAAGTGATCACCTAGATTAGCACAAAGCAGGGTTGAACAGCCACCCTGACTATGTGCTGAAGGTACATAGTACCTCTAATGCTCACAAATGAACAAGATATAACAAGTGCCCTGGTCAATGACATACAAAGGTAGGGTAAGTAGGGGTAGAAGAGTTTAAAATTCAAAAATCTAAATGTTATGGACGGGTTTGGATACACCTCACCTTGAGGTGGCACTTGCGTGGGCTTCAAAGCCCTCCTCCATCTTTGATAGCTCTGATGAGTGACATTTACTGGACTGAAAAGCCCTCAGAGCTTTTTGCATCAAGGGAGGGAAGGTGGGAAGGTGGGAAGTGATTTTCAGTATTGCTCACAGGAAATGTTACTAAAAGCATGCGTGAATAAGCAATCATGTTGCCAGAAATGTGAACATGCAGCCAAACAGAATGAACACAAGCATGCATTGAATTAGCTGGAAAATAGGCAATAGGACACTCTTGTATGGAGCTTGCATTTCTCTCCTCCAATAGTTTGACTGTTTGCACTGCTCCACATATATGTTGAATCAGTTCATCAACAGGGTTTTTACTGATGTAACTATAAGCTATTCAAAGCAGCAGATAATAATCAGCCTGGTGAAGCACTTAGAATAACAAAGACCCACCTAATGTCTAGAGCTCTTTGTCCACAGCAGAATTACATAACACTTTGTCATCCAAAAAATTAATATGGATCCTTTACCTTGAGCCTGCTGTGTGCGAGAGACGCTGGACTCTTTCTCCCCTTCTTATATATCACTGCCTATCGCCAACGTGTGTTTTGGCAGAACGCAGCCTCCGTCTAGCCAATGCTGGTGTGTATTTGTATGAATCTGTAGAGCTGAAGATATCTAGTGTTTCTGATGCCAGCAAGTGGGAACTACACGCGGCATGCTCATTGGTGTGAAATCGCGGGGGGGAGAGAGGAGCCGATACGGATAGAGGGAGAGGCAGAGGGGGTGGAATAAGAGAGAGATGGAGGGGGAAGAGAGCTTTGTTTGCACGGGGAAATCTCCAAGGACAACCTGAACACATCTGTGAAGTGGAGAAGTGCTGTTCAGTGATGTTGTGGTTGAAGAGATGTAAATGTGTAGTGCAGCAGGGATGCTGGGGGTGCTATGTCAAAACCTCAACAGAAAACTAGAATAAATAGAATGCATTTGTTTTCATTTCGTGCTGAATGAATGCTCTGCATTTAATGGATCCAGCTTCTGAAATGTGATGATTTTAAATTGGGGTTGTTTTTTCGTTTTTTTTTAACCCTTAAATGGACAAAATAAGCTATTTGAAGATGCTAATGTTACATTGCATTTTTTAATTAATTGTTGGAGCATGTGACAGAAAGAGACAAAGGGAGAAATAGTGGATACGGTTTAAGACTAGAAAGGAGAGTTCATTATTAGGCGAGACTAAGTATTCCACAGATGATTTATAGTAAATGATGGATTTCGCTCACTAAGCACAGACCACAGCAGGTTCACTACCATGCCATGTGCATCTGTGTACATGTTAATTAACACAGCATATACAGTGCACACATGTAAACTAGCACTCAGAAGGTGCCATGGGAATAATAACATGAACGTTCTTTCTGGTAGCAACAGCAAGCAAATAATTTCTCTCACAGTATCTCTCTTTAGTAAATATTGCATATCCACAAACACACGCAAAGCACACAGGAATTGCGATTGCACCTTTATGCATATAAAATCATATTGAAGATGAAGTAAGTGCATAGAAAATAAAGAGGGAGTGCAGAACAGTTATCTTGCAATCTTGAGAGGAAGATATAATCTGCAAGGAGCTGAGAGTGTGGAGGAGGCAGCCTGGCAGAGGACATATAATTCCTGCTACTGAATAGACAACCAAGTGTTACATAAAATCACTCACACACAAACACGCACGCTCACACACAGAACCATGCAAAAACACTGCCTACACACACACATGTTCCATGTCTCTATCCTTCTTTCTCTCTTTCCTCAATTTCAGACACTTACAAACACATCATTCTATCGTGTCAAGAATTCAGGGTTGCACACAAGTCTGTAAAAGCTATGGTTCAGAGAATTAACTCGAGAAGCAAGCAAAATCCATTAAGAAATTTGAGTAGCTTTATGGATCAATACTGTAAATATAAATGTTGAAACAACCAATTTAAGAATCAAGAGAAGGCATGGAAATACAAGACCAAGAGTTGATGATGGGATGTTTGAAAAGAGGTTTCTGTATTCTGATGAATTACATAACCACAGCAAATACCATTTGAACAAAAGAGTGAAAAAACAACAACATTTGGTGTGCTTCCAGTCAGGAGTAACACAGCTAAAATGGCCGTTCTGAATTAAGTCTCTTCCTGTCGCACCCGGCAATGATGCATAGATCCCCTGAATCACCCATTATGGCGTAAGAAGAAACGCATGCACCCTCACAGCTGAGAAAGGAAATCTTGCAGTTTGACTGATTCTATTTTTCCATCATCCAGCAGTGAGCAGATACTTAAACTATGTGTGTTCAAAACCCTTTTCAAAACGCGAGGAAGCAGACCACAAAAGGGTGAAAGAGTGATGAAAAATATTCGCCCACATCGTTGTTCAGATATATGTGACCTTCATGACGCTGCAGATGCTTGTATCGTAGCTTTACCATTCAGACACCGTCTTTGTCCCTCACAGTCTCTCTGGGTGACTAATCAGAAATCTACCGGAAGCAAAAATTTCACACGTCCTTAATCCATCGAGTAATTAGTCTTTCACATTGTCTGACAGGCACGTCTCCCAGTCCTGTTTGGCATTTCACACATTTCAAATGCCAATGCTAAATAAAATAAGATGATGAATATGGTAAAGATTATACCCGCTAAACATCAGCATTGTCATTGTGAACATGTGACCATGCTTCCCATTTTAGCCGAGTATGAGGTTATAGAGACGCTAACGTAGATTATATGTTTTTCATCATGGTTACAATGAGACGACAAACAAAAGTTTAAAGTGTCATAGATTCCAATACCCTATATATATATATAGTGTATGCTTATAATATCACTGTTTATAATATTAGTATTGGATCTCATCAACAGAAATAATTCGACTTAACATTTAGCCCATTTCTACAATTTGAAATCGGGAAACAGACAACCCTATTCCACCTAATTTATCTAACGGGGACAGCACACATTAATTCAATCAATCTGTTGGAACTGTTCCATATTTTCATCTGCAACCCCTGAGATGTCATGCTGTTTCTTTGTTTTTTTGATTTGCAGGCTTGTAAAAAATAAACCTGTTCTTAGTGAAAGGTTATTTTATTTTTGTGATTCACAAAAATGTGTTATGGCTTCAATTGGACAACATCAACTTTCCACCATCACACACTGAGTAGGGATTCTGTCTGGTAGATTTATTGGATACTAATTTTGGTGTCAAATCCTCTGCATCTATGTCCCAGCGTTCCCCCTCTGATCCCTCATCTCCATTATTATGGCTTACAAAGCCATTATGACTTACACAAGGAGGAGGCTTACTGACCTGCTAAAATAGGTCATAATACCCCTGGAACACATAGACATTCTGAAATGATTGTGTGCAGGTTTAAATATATTCACCCTGTTAGTCATTGTTGTTGCGTCTGCCTCCATGTTTATCTCAGGCTGTCAGATTTAACTTTACAGCTTCTTCATTCATCTTTCTCACCTTTTTTCACATTGTGTTTTGCACAGATGGCCTTAATTTAAACCACCTGTGTAAACAAGTTTACCAGATAATTTAGAATAGTTTAATCTCTCACTATAAAAGACTCAGAAATCAATACATTGTGATGTAAAACAAAGTTTTGTTTCATCAAGGGGTCCTTTTGGGCTTGTCCAAATCGGACTGAAATTTACACTTTTTGTTTGTTTTCTATTTAGTCTGGTTCAGTTTCACAGTGCACAAATTAAAGTGGACCAAATAATGATCTCGGACCAGTTGTTTTGGTCCTCGCTAAATTATGACTACTGCTTTCAGAACTGACCGCACTAGAGTTCATTTTAAACGGACTAAATTTTGGCTTGTAAAAGCGCCCTAGATAGTAGCCAATATTGGAGTAATTGACTGCTGACCGCTAGAATGCCTCTTCTGTAAATTTCATTTGCAGGTGCGTCGTTGTTCATTACACAGTTTGGCGAACTGGAAGGGGAAGCATTCAGGGTTTTGGCTCAGCAGGGGAGAATGTCTTACAGTTTTTTCATTTCAGGTTGTCTAAATATATCTCCTTTGCTTGCAAACGAATTGCTTCTTTATTGATGTTTGGCAACATAATCATAACCTCAATGTGGTAATCTGTGTTGTGAGATTACCGTGTCTTCCACTTTGAGCCAGCATTGTCGGTCTTGATTTGTGCCAAACGACTAGCTTGTGGCTTCCCTACGGTAACCAGACAACAGGGATTGTCCCAGTTTCAAGCTGAATGTCCTGAGTCCAAACAAATATCCATAAAACACTGGAATGTCCCGGTTTTCAACATAATCAAAATAATAATAATAATAACCTGTCAGTTAGTTAGCTAGCTAGCAAGCTAACTTAACTTGTAGTCTATTTTTTACCTCTGGAAAACTTCTAGTTCGGTACAAATAGTCTTGGGCATTTACAAAATGCAGGCTCAAAGTGTTCAGGCGGGAGTTTACTCAGTTTAACCGCATCATTTCGGGTGTTGGGGTGCTGAGGAATGACATACAGAACAGAAACTGTGGGTTTGGGGGGATGTTTGCCATACACATAATGAAGCAGACGGGACAAACACCATCCATGCCTGCGACCAGAGAGTAGAGGCGGAGATGACTTTAGAGGGCAGAGGGAGAAATGTGTTGCACGTCCTGCCATATTTGTGATTTATTTTGGATGGAGAACTCGCCCAGATGGATCATATGTTTAGCAGAGACACCAGTGTACAGCTCCCTTCCTCCCCTCCTTCTCACGTAGCCTACCACTGAATCATGTGTGTTGTTAACCCACGTGTTTCCTCAATATTTGTATAAACATCTTTGCCACAAAGTTGGAAAAAAAGTTAAAATGTCAGAATCTGTAGACTCTCCACTGCTTAAGTCCGTAACATTGCGAGATCGTACGTGACTCACACAGCATGCTAGGACGCAGAGGAGGGAGCTCGACACACCTGCCTCTCACTGTGCATATTTGGTGGATCTGTGTGTCCGTCTACACTTTGAGTGAAACCAATTGACGCTCAAGAAAGAAATACCCATCATCAACCAATCACACCTCTTTAAAATAATGCATCAACGGGGTCAACCACGTGTCCTCACTTAGGTAAAAGTTTATTTTTCTTACTTGCTCAGAGTTGCTCTGAGACGTTTCTAAATCACTCTGCAACTAGACGTTTTTAAGAGAGTATTCTCCGACTGTTTGTGAATACGGCCCAAGGACGGTTTAAATCAATATTAATTTAATCACCCAAACTGTCTGAAATAGAAATTGTTGGGGACACAGTGACATTTTTCTCTCTGGATCCCGATTCGTTGGACTGGTACAGGACAATTGCAGCACATTCCATTAATCTACATCAAGCTGACTTTTCTCCATTTCAGTCATTTTACCTGAAAAATGATATCAAGTGAATGTGGAATATGTGCAGAGGTGGCCTTGTCACTCCCCACAAAGATACACCAAACTCAGGCTAAACGTAACCTTTCTTCAGAGGTCCAAATGTCTGGAGAGGTCTTCAGGATGAGTCATCAACAGGTTGACAGTTTGATTACCGGGGCCTGCTGTCCACATATCGTAGTGAGCTTGAGCAAGACTTGGAACTCCAAATTGCTCCTGCATGATGGTTAGATCGCTGCCGTGTGTGCGTGTGAAAATGATTGAATGAGAGGCAAAATATTAAAGCGATTTGGATTTAAAGTACTGTATGAATGCAGTCCATGTAACTCATTCCCTAAACTGCTGCCAGCCATGTGGAATGTGTTACATTTTTGGGGATTTAATGTGACATGTTCTTGAAATAAAGTCAAAACTGAAGAAAATAGAACTGATTCATCAAAAACAAGTTGGATCACGTACAAAGCCAGTTAAGTTGTTGATGTAATATTGTCTTTACAGGGTGCTCAGTGTGAGTGTCATACAAAAAGTTAAATCATAAATGTGGCCCGGACCTGTAGTTACAGTAGCCTTGCCTCATATAGCTATATTGAGGGAAATACCCTGGTTGTCATTGCTGACCGTAACTATAAATAGAAAAGGAAGTTGTCTGAGCTCCTGTGTGCCCCTTTGCTAAACAACATCTTAGAAACTGGGGTAGACCTGCATGGCAGTTGCAGACATAAACAGTTGGGAAATGAATGAAATTATTTTCTAGTATTTCCAATAGTTTAACAAGATGAACTAATCCCACTAGCATCTAACAAGTGTGAAAAAGAGGAACTGCGGCAAACATGTTGGCCGTAGAACAGGTTTGTGTGGGAGGTACAGCAGAACATTGTACAAAGTGATTTCTCCCAATCTAACCAGTGATCACACGGTCACCCAACTGAACAGTTCTTCCGAAGACAAAACATTTGGCATTTTCATTTGGGGATATCATTTTTGTGGAGACCATGAAGCAATCCTCAATAAATGAGGTAATGTGTGATGTTACAATGGAGCCAAACGTAGTAAGAGCTTACTCTTATGCATAAAAAGAACATTATATATATATTTATTATATCTATATATTTTTTTTTTCAGTTTGTTCACCATCAGCTCTCTTATTTTGTCTTTTTTAGACGAATATTAAAAAGGTAAAAGAAGAAGTAACATGCAAACATAAATACAGAGAAAATAAACCAAATTGAACTCATCGTTTTTTGTTGAATTTACCACTTTTATTTATTGCTGTTAGATGTGTGACTACAAGTGAAACAGGTTAAGTATGATTCTTTTACCCTCGGTTAACATACTGTAAAGTTCTGACGACTCATTCCCAACTAGAAGTTCTGACTTTGTACATACGTTATGACGCTGCAGATGACCTGTACGGTCCACGAGGATTTTAACATGTGCGAGGGTGAGTAAACCTGTGCGTCAAGACAAAGTATTAAAAAGCTCATTAATTCTGTCGATCTTTCGTACTTCTGCCTCTCGTTCAATAAATCCAAACCCCAAGTGATCTGGCTGTTGCTTTCATTTCTCTCAGAGGTGAGGGAATGATGACTGTGTGACCTCAGGGAACTGCAATAAAGTGGGTGGCTGTTTATTTGCAGCTGATAGTGAGTTACGAGGCTGATGATTATAAACCTGCTTCCTTAATTCTCTTACAACACTATAGTGTCTACCTCTGACGGAAAGACTGATAACCGCAACTGAATAAACTGTACCCACCCTTTTTTTAGATTCACATGAAAGCTTGAATTCACATGAATAACCTCCGAGACTCCAAATTCATCCTCGTCTGACAGCGCTGGCAGAGTAGTTTTATTTTTCTTCAAATTTCAGTTAACTCCACTTTAAATCAGTTCCAGGAATATATTCTCACAGGGAGACATGCGTATTATCCCAATAGGCCTTTTTCACAGAAGACATTTTGACCTGTCACAGCAGGAAAAGCATAAGTGTGAATAATGAAATTAATGATGGCTGAACATCCTGAACAGCTGCTTCAGTTTTGGGGGTGGGCATGTCAGCTCCGTGTCACACTGTCATGGCTCACTGTGACATTTATGTAGAATACAGACCCATTGTTATTATTCACAGTTGACCTTTTCCAACTACGACAAGTCAAAATGTCTGCTCTTTCCCTCGTTTATACGACATGTTTTAAAGGGCCAGTTCTCCCCAAAAAGCACAAACATATGCTTATAGCTCGTGGTACTTAATTCCAGCACCCTATAATATGCAGTAGACGTTGATTGGCATTGGGAAACATTTTAAAGCGGTCATGAACAATGCCGAAATGAAAGAGCTAGTCTCCAAGCAAAATATGCGTAGTTATAACAGCAGTACAAGATTTTATGCAAAAAGACAAAAAAGAAAACATTTTCAGCGGAAGTAAAATCAAGACTAAGAGTCTACAGTCATGCTCACAGCAACAGGGTTAACATGCAGTAGGTATAATATTTACAATTTCCCCCATCTTAGCTTAGCATTTGCTATTTAGCACTAGATACAAAGTGAATTTTGACCTTATGGCAGCTGTACATGAAAAGTTAAGGGAATCACCAAAGTGTTTACAATCCATCCTTATGAAAATACAAACATCTGTACAAATTGTCATTGCAATCTCTCCAGTGGTTGTTGATACATTTCAGTGTGGACCAAAGTGGTGGTCCGAGCGACATTGTCATCCCTCGAGCCATTGCATAGAATGCTGCTAGCATTGCTAAAAATACAAGTGTGAAGTCACAATAGCTGCGGCCATATGTATGCATTCACACACACACACACACCTCACAAACCCTTGACCTTCGTGGCAAAATGAAAAAGGAACTTGTGCCTCTCACAAGTGTCTATGAGAAACATTTTAAAAGTTATGAAACGGCGTGGTTTAAGTACAGTGGGCAGGGCTAACCCACACCAACGAAGGAGTGCAGCAATTGGTCAGTCAATTTAATGTCAACCACAATCTTTTCCTAAACCAAGGTGGTTTTGTCTTATTATTGCAAAGCTCTGCATGAGGCACACTCAGGCACACTCACCTGTTTTCCAGTGGATGACCCAAAACACAAGCAAAAAAAATATCATTGTATTTGTTGAAATTGACTGATATTTTTACTGACAACATAGAACCAATATGCTGAAATTACCTAGCTGTTATTTTAATATTCCAACCCTAGTTTTGAGTAGAAAAGAAGCTCGGTAACACTTTATAATAACTACACGCTATGAAGCATTAGTTCAGTGTGAGTAAACACTTCATCATTTTTAAAGCATTGTTCCTACATTAACACTCAGTATACAATTTATAACAGTTACAAATATTTTTTTCTTCATTAATAAGCTCGTCTATTATATGTTTCATGATTGTCTTTTCATACTTTATAAATGATGGATTCCCCATTTGTAAATAAAGTATTATATATATTACAAACCAATTATTAAGGAGTTGTAGATGATTAACATCCTTTATAAAGTGTTAGTAAATGATTAAGAACTGATTTAGATATGCGCTAATGGTTAGGGACTATGTTAATATATGCTTTATAAATGCGTATTAACACTGCAATTCATGATTAATTCAGGTAGTTACTATTCGTTAGTTAAGTACTTTGTGTGATCTCATCTAAAGTGAAGACTATCTATGCTTGACAAAGCATTTATAAATGACATTGAAAGGCCAGCAGTGCCTGAAAAACCAAAACAAAGAGATTCTCCTTCAGAAGAATATGGCTGTATTTAGGAACAATGCTTTAAGTGTTTACTCATACTTAACTAATGCTTCATAGCGTGTTATTATAAAGTGTTACCAGAAACTCTTTGCTATACATTTAATGAGAGTCTTAACACCAGACAAAACTAAGGGACTTGTCATCATCAATATATTAACAATAAGCAATAAGTGCGACGCATAAAATGTGCCAGCTCATTCCAGCTAATAGCTGCCCTTAATATCCATCTCGGGACCTTTATTATTCACTGTTGTAATTATGAATTAAAGGTCAGACTTGACTATGCATGCATCATCCGACCACTTGGGGAGGGTCATTTCCATTTTTTTTCTATCTGCCTGACTGCTGTGTGGTGTCATTCATGAATGAGGACAGAGATTGCTCATCGACTAATATCAACATGCAGAACTAGAGCATCAGGTTTACGCACCACATGCTGAGAATCGCAGCACTGAACTGATTGTAACAAGGTCGCTTGATTGATTACGGCACATGATTAGCAAAAAAACATGTACGCAATCATGTCCCTACACATGTATAATAAAAGCTGTTGTACACATACAAACCCATCAGAAGCTCGAGCAGACTGACTCGGACCTCTTTGCACAAAGCTAAGCCTTAAAAAACTAACTGGGTCTGTTACCTGGGAACAACATGTTGCTTTAAGACGTTCGTCCTATTGCACCTAATAATGCCTCAATTCACCAGATTCAATCCCAAGCTTATTGCTGATTTAGTGTCTAAACATCAACAGCAAGCTGAGAGGCATTTAGAGGTATTTGCTATAACAAAACATTGAACGATACTTACTGGACATAATTACAGCAGGCTGTTGGTGCTCGGGAGGCTGATCAGCATTTATAAAAGAGTTTACATGAATGTTCATGCAAGCCTGATAAATATCCCATAGATGCACTTTTGTAGATTCTTTCATCAATCAACCACAAACACAAGAAGCAAATATTAGGCGCATTGTGAATCAGGCATATATTTACACGTAGGTGAACACTAACATACATAGAACATACTGGAAACAATATCGATTACAACACGTCAGCATCTCAACTGGAAGGACTACTGAGATTCATAGCTTTGAATGTCCAAAGCGTTATAATTCACATATTCTGTCATACTAGATATATTTACTTTGAAAACATACATCCAGAATGATAGTCTAAAGTGTGGCGTTATCATTGTTTTACATTGTGCAGGTGGTGTCCTCTGGTGGCCACATTTAAGAAATGCACTTTCCTTAATTTCCTCACTGTAGAATCGATAAGTTACATCATGGTGATGACATACTGATAATTCAACCACATTGAATAGCTTGATGTTCATGTAAGTATGAATCTTTAAATGTCATTTTTTATGTAGCTGCTGTAATTCATTATGACAGTTTTGATTGAAAAGATAATTGGGGTCTTCAAAGGCGTGAGGCCTTTGGCAGGTTGGTGCCTCTCTCTGTCTGGTTGCCTCCAGCGGGACGCTTCATGTGGAGCACAGTATACACACCTCGGACTGTGAACAGCAGCGAAATGGCAACAAAGTACGAGGCGTAGATAAGGAACTGAAAAGATGTGAGGGGGTTACTTGCACTGTGGATGATGACTTGTAAATCAAAAAACAAAAATCATCCAGTCATTCTCTTTTGATCCGTCTCCTTCTGTATGTTTATTGAAAGGCCCTTCAAACAGCATAATGTTGTTCTGAGGCCTTTAATCAGCACTCTTAATTGTTTTTATTTAAGCTCTAATAAAAGCTCTTTATATTCCAAGTTAAGTTCATACGTATAACTCAGTATTCTACTTTCAATGAATGAAATATAAAGCCTATGAATCATCTCCTGAACTCAACGTGTGATGTGTGAGTACCTGCGAGGTGATGGTGAGCTGGAGAGACTTGGAGCTGATGACGATGGCGGTGAGGACACTCTGGAGGATCGTGCCCACAAAACTGTTCATGCCGAATACCAACGCGTAGCGCTCCCTGCTCAGCATCTTGGCTATCTGAAAACTGGGAAATACATACATGATAGTCCTCATACGCTTTGATTAATTCAGTTATAACTTATAGTAATATGAACATGGACCTACAACAAAGGATAATCAAATATTGAAAAAATGAATTAGACAATTTGGTGGTATGAGCTAAAGTCAGCATGCTATTATGCATGAGGATGCATAGCAGATTGTATTAAGCATATTCACCATCCTATTTTAGGGTTTTAGCATGCTAACCTTTACTAATTAAACACAAAGTATAGCTGAGGCAGATGGAAACATAATTTGTTATTCATTTGGTTATAGACAACAATTTTGAACAAATACAATGTTTGACCTGATTGCGTTTGTTTCCTGTCAATTCATTGAAAATAGACCACAAGTTTCAACCTCAGGGAGCCACAATAAAGGAAAAGTTAGGGCACCACCAAAGTCATTAGGATTCATCGTCTGGAACCATGAATGTCAATCCGTCTATTAGATGTTAAGATATTTCACTAGATAAGTAAAAACCTTAACTTTATGGTGGCAACAGATAAAGTTAAGAAGTCATCCGCATTGGGATTTATCTTCTGCGGACATGGTTATACTGTATCTATCAAATTGTATGGCAATCTAGCCTCACATTTCACATTTCAGGGACCATGAGAGTAATATATCCAATAATTGTTGAGATAATTCAGTTTTGACCAATGTGGTGGACCGGCCAACCGTCATTGCCATCGCTAAAAATGATTTGACTGAAAGCTCTTCACTTTGTCCCACACAGCAGGGACAAGATATAAGTGTCACAATGATATAAAAAAAGGAAAATAACCGGGGTTGAAAACAAGCAGAGTAATTCATTTATCTTGTGGTGTTAGTGGCGGATGTAATTGACTTATGTTGTGCTCAGGGAAATCTTTGCACAATCTGAGTATTAAGCATCGCTGGAGCCCAAATTACACACACAAGTACAGATCAACCTGCACAAAGCGATTATGTCGTTAACTGTGCAACAACACCATTAAATACAGTTAGGATGCGTTTGGAGGTTTAGAATACTCTCCACTCGCCATAGAACCATTGCAGCCCGTGAGGCATATCTAGACTTGTTTAACACACAAAACATCTTTGTGGTGTCATACATTCAAATTCAACACAGTATTTGTGGACTGTTGTGCTGCTGACACTTCTATAATGCATTCTTACGTGCAGATGGTGGTGAGTGCCATGTAAACGGTTTTGAAGAGGAAGAAGCATGAGTAGCTGATCCAGATGTTGTCAGTCAGATCCATTAGGAATATAGCTCCTGCGATCAGGAACGTGAAGCCCCCCAGGACCAGTTCCCCCCACACAGACCACTCCAGAGAGATGTGTCCCACAGCAACAGTGGCTACGGCTCCTAAAGGAGAACACATTCACTCTGAGTCACTGCATGACTACCGGGTTAGTTAATGAATTACTGAAATGTATTCACAGTTCATCCCAACACAGTCAAATATATTCAGTGTTGTCTTGAATCTGTCACATAATATCTATGTCTTCATGAAATAATGACAATCTTTAGCAGCAGGGAATGCATAGATATAATTCTGTCCAACATTTGACTAGTTGAACTCTTCTCTTTTGGAAAGTGACGTTTCTCATTTCAGCCACAAGGTGGCACAGTGCAGCCCAGGCACATCACAAGACTCCTCGTATGACATGTGAATTAGTTATGAGACCTTCATCCCTGTCGATGGATGTACGATCGGGGACTCCACTGGCTCTTTGAAGCATTGGTTATTTTAGGACACTTGTCTCCCTTTTTTTGCCCTCTTTTTATCTTTTGAAATTCTCACTGGTTTCATCCCCCGACTCTTCATCTCACGTCACTTTAACTTGCTTGCTACATATTCATCACAATTTCCACAACTACAACTGCCATGTCGAACCTTTCTTGTAATTGCTGAAGATTGAATAAAAACTAAATCTGAGGCGAGTTCAGTATGGTGAGGGTAAATAGGGAATACCAGAGACATGGATCTCTTCACTCAGAGCTCTTTATCCACACGACTATGAAGAGAAGCTAAGTATAATTGCTTCACTCATCTAAATGTGTACATTTCCTTTAAGTCATTGTCTATTCGTGATCAATCAGTGCTAATAGTCCAACACGGACACCACTGGAGCTTGTGTGTATTTAAGATATACTTAATCAATCCCCGGGTGCTGATTAGCAGAGGTGGGTCAAATGGAGACTGAATAATTGGACCAGTTTCCACAGCAGTGTCAATTGGAGGCTTAGCAGGGTCAGCAGGAGCCAGCTGTACAGCTTCATAGAGAGGAATCAATAATGCAGCTGGGCTCTACAGTGTTTAAATTGGTCTCAGTTTAATTGGATACGTTTTTGCACTTATTCTATGTTTTAACCAATTTTATATGTGACAGCAAGAGGTGTTAACAGAGATCTTGAAAGTTAGAGGTTCACCAAAGGTATTAAGACTCATCCCCTGAGAATCTGGAATATCAGCAGCAAATTCCACAGCAATCCATTAAATAGTTGATGAGATATTTAGGTCTGGACCGAAGAAGTGGGCAGACCCTCCATAAAGCACCGATAGAGCCATGTAGGTAGTGTGGCTAAGAGAAGAACAGTCAGAATTGATGGCGAGGGTATCTCGGTATCTCGACTATTAATCCCCATTTAAGAACTGCATTATTTTTTTCCAAAGATTTGCCTCTTACTGCCCATGTTTTCCCAACATCATGACCACAGTTTGTAACACGGTCTTTCTGTTTATAATCTGAGGTATTCATGCCCTATTTGAGTTAACCTTGACGCCATCATTAGTTTCACCGTAATTGTAGTTATGAAGGTTCAAACACAAGCTGCATGCAGGTCACCCTGCTTATGAACCACTTTGTAATATGTGTGGCATAGAAGAGGAAAAATATATGACATCACGCTGCGTTTGGCTGTTCACGCTGATTAGATAACATCATACTGTGTGTGTAGTGTATGTGGGGGAGTGAAATATGTATTTGCAAGCTTTAAACTGTGTGTGTGTGTGTGTGTGTGTGTGTGTGGCCTGAATCTAAACTGAAAAAACAACAAAAAATATCGCCCCTTTTGATGAATGGTTGGGAGAAACCATAACTCCAATTATGAACAGTCAATTTTTTAATTGAACAAAAGACAGGAGGTATTTCTGAAAATATGGGGCGTACTTAATTACAATATTGAATGGCTAGAGTTAAGCTGACAATGTTATAAGATGTTATCTTGGGTTGTGAGGGATGGCCTGCATTGTAGGTCATTTTGTTATCATTATGATAAGTGTCCGATAGCAATGTGATAAATGATGTCCTGATAGTGGCAGTAAGTGGGACAAGGGTTGCTACTAAAGGCGATTCTTGTAGGGTAGGTTTCTTACATTATGACATATGAATGATAACTCTGAGGATGACATTTTCCCAATACATTTCATTACTATTGGATATGTCCATAGCAGCTCTCTATGTACATTTATTGTTATTTTTTCTCTTATTTTCAGTCGGTTTTTTTATAGTTTTATTGCTATTATTGTTTTAATTCTGTCTGGCGTTACCTCTTTTGCAATAAAAACTGAATTATAAATATGTATGTTTGAAGTGTAAATTATTTGTAATTACTGCTTGAGACCATAGATAAAAAGATGGAAGCCTGATTTTTAAAGGAAAAGGAGTTACACACTATACAAAAACATATTACTGAACATAACTCAGTTTGTTCTGCATACACATTTTGTTTTATCTTAATCCTAATGAGCTACAAGAAAATGTTGTTTTCGAGCTCGAGGGCGTACAGTTATTAATATACCGAACATGAAAATAGTAAATTATGTGCAGTATTCTGCCGTATTTTATCATGCTGGTAATCCATATTCATAGTTTCCCTTTTGGATTCCACCAACTTTTTTTTCCTCAGGGAGGTCTATGTGTGGAACAGAGGAGAATACAGCAGGGATCTTTGGGGAAATATCAGACATAGGGCCCTACAGCTTGACTGCATGTTGGGCAGAACCATTTACAAGTGAAATGCATACAGCTGGATGCGGTTTACACGGAGTAATTGCCTTTGGCTTCTGGGGAATACAGGACTGTATCAGTTCTATAATCAATAAAAGTGTACTGGCTGGATGGCAGCAGCTGCTGTACCCATATGGGGATGAGAGCAGGCAATTAAACAGTCTTTATTTAATTAATGTTGCTGCTATTGTCTGCCGTACTTTGGGGGTTGTGAATACTGATAATAGAAAGGGATTGAGTTTTCTTTGTCTATTTATTCAATTATTTTTTTGTAGCGTACAATGAAAATGTTTGGAAAACAAAATCCACATACTAGCACCTCTAAAACTCAATAATCAACAAATCATGTCTCATCATTAAACTGCACAAAAAAGTTAAAGACTTCATGGAGAGCTACAGTATGTGCCGGGCTATTTCTTTGCAAGGAGCCTACAGTCAAGGTTGTTAATTGTTGTTCAATGGATTATTATTTCCGATGCATTACATGTTCATCTTGAAGCTTGTTAAAGTGGTGCTTATAACGGTGCATTAGTTACCTGACAGTGTGCTGAGGCTGTCCACCCCTCCATTGTAGGCCGTGAAGTTGTGGGGCTGCATGTAAACCCAGAAGAGCTGGACGTACCCTGTAACCTGGTAAAAGCCACATCTCCCTGTAGCTGCCCATATGCAGAAGAAGAGCACGGCCACAGACGAATAACATTTCTTGCAGTCCAATACGAGTCTCCTAAACATCCTCCTCACGTGCCTGGCAGCCGTCACGCTCTTGACCCACGTGGAAAAGTCTTGGCTTTCAGAGTCGTGACTGTCTTCACCTAAGCTTCCCTGTTGGGCAGAACACGTCCCCTTAACAAGTAAACTAGTCTCAGGCATGGGCAGGAAAAAGGAGGTTATGAGTGCTACGGAGACAGAGATGAGAGTCACAATAGCTAAGCAATACAAGGACACCCCACCCAAAGACACTAGCAGTTGACCCAGCAGAGCGCCCACAGCGTAGCCCAGCAGCACGGCCCCTTTGACATAACTGGTCACTTTCTGATAGTAGCTAGGCTGCACCACACTGTATATGTAGGAGAAATAGGCCACATCTGCTGCCATGGCAATGCTGTAGCTGAAGAAGGCCAACTGAGCCGAGCGGACCCCCGAGCCAACTAGTACCAGCAAAAACGTTGTGACATGGCTGAGCCCCTGGAGGATGATTACAGGCTTGTACCTGAGGAAGTCTGTCACCAGGAGGACTGGGATGAGGAGAACCAGGCTTGAGTAAGTCCACACGGGATACACCTGTCTTGTCACCTGGAAATGGAGGAAGGTGGAGACCTAATTATTCTTTAGAAAATGATTCCTAACTGGTGATTGCAAGAGTGTCTGTGAAACATGATGAGAGCAGCACTCCGTGATGCAGTTCCACCTCTTTTCATAATCAATGAAAAATGACTTCTGCATGTACATGATGGAACACGAAGCACTTCGAATGAGGCTCATAATGTGATAAATTGATTCATTATAATATTATGACAATAAACACAATGGCTCCAGCTTGGAAGGCAGGTCCCTTTAAGCAAAAATATGGTTATTAAATTGCTGTTCCAGTTAAGTTGTTTTTTGGCTTTTCACTTTAGCCTCGACTGGAATCCTATTCAAAGATGGGTTTTTATGGCAATGGCACGATTTCAAATCTGCCCCATCTCTATCAGCTGTTATGTAACAAAACAATGTGTGTGAATGAGATCAGACAGTTGTTGTAAATAGTGATTTTTATAGGAAGTGTCAGAGTCTTACATAAATAACAGGTTTGATAATGAGTCATCTGTCCCCAGCAGATAAATTATAATGACTTTGGTGTCCATATTCATTTCCTTAGTGGTACCATAAGGTCAAACTGCCCTCTTAACCAACACTTTGGTAAGGGTAAACTGAATAAAGTAACACCCATAACCCCTGCTGTACCAATCAGTAGCTAGAACAGTTAACTTAACATTTTTCACACCAATTAAATAAATGTGCATTGAAATAGAGATGCCATTGTGCAAGCTGTTTGAGAGAAAAACTTAGAAAATTCCTTCATTGTATAGACTTGAGCTATTAGCTAATATCCCAACCCTTACTCTCCTAATTATGTTTGTGGCAAATACACATGGAACACTGCGGTAGTCATTCTGTAGAAGCATGGATCAAACCAACTGTGTTGGTAAGTATTCAGTCTAAATGCATCCTTAAGAGCTCCTTGAGCATATTTTAGTCACTCTTGTGTCAAATGTACTTTGTTGGTATACATTTGGAACAGGAAATTGAATCTCTGGAGTCTGCACTTTGTTCACCAACTTAGTAAATTCCTACAAACTTCATATGGAATCTCAACAGCCTCTCAGGACCACAAGTTGAAACGTAATTTGCATCATACATGGTTGATCATGAAATGAGTACACCTCGGGTGAACCTGCCATAAAGTGGCTCCCAGCCCGCCTTGTGCATCACAAAGTGATTGTCATTGCAGAGGTGTGAAGGACTCTATTCAGTTCCTTCTTAATGCCCCCATGTGAGGCGCAATGCTGTCGAGGCTCCCCCTGTTCCCTCCAGTCTGAACCAAAAGCTTTGAACTCTCGTGTAAAGAGGACAGCTCTGCTGATGCTAGTCTAGCTAGTGCTTACATCAGTTTGCAGTGGCTGACACATTATTATTAGTAGTGGTCTTTTCTCTCCATGTATGGAGAGAAAATAACATGGTGAATAATGTGAAGAAGTGATACAAATTACAATAATAATTCGTCCTCTAAGATGAATCCTTCCTCTTAGACATGTTAAACAGTTAACACATGTGATTACTTTACCTTGTACGGGTATTTTACACATTTGCCCACGTTTAAGGATAATCTTAACAAAGACTAGCAAGATTGCAAAATTTTACTTATAAATTCTTGATCTTACTTATTTCAGTAACCGTCTGAACCTCTTTTTTAGTGCCACCATCAGCTTAAACATTTTGTGAAAGGCCGTAATTTCACGTTAGGCTACATCTTTAGTTATCAGGTGGTATTGTTCAAAATATTATTTGACTCAATTTAAACTGACGGTTCACTAAACTATATTAGAGGCATAGAAAACAGAATGCCAATATTATGAGCACAGCATTAATATGTCATAATGGCATGAATAATGGAAAACAATTATATTGACTTACATATTACATTTGTAACCAATAAAGCAACTAGTTACTGTAGTTCTGACTATTGACAGATGTACCTCTGAACCAAACGTCCACTATTTGGATTCATCCTGTATATTCATAACTTTGTTTACATGCATTTAGATTATTCATATTATGTATATTAAAACAAAAACCTAGCAAACCTAATGACCTCCTAAAGCTTCCATCACTGTGCAGCAGTCACAAATCTCATTTCATAGCTCAGTGCCTCACCTGCTCGCTGGTGAGATTCTTGTAAGTCCCTGTGAGGAACTCTGTCATGAAGGGCTCTATAGGCCTCATCATGGAGCAGAAACCATAGATGCAGAGCGGCACGGTGGGGCCCACCCAACCAGCATGGCAGGGCATATAATGGCCTGCCCAGCAAGGCCTGCTACCACACTCCCCGCTCCAGCAAAAACCCATCGTTCCTCTCCGGCTCCCCGGGGACGTCTCGCCGTGTCCGGCCAGAGCACAGTTTAATTTAGGCAGTTTAATCTGTTGAGATATGGAAGCGCCTGATAAGGCCAAGGTGAGACTGATTGTGAACACCGAGTCACCTGCTTTGCCATTGTTGTTTCTCTCCTCTGAAGTTTTCTACGATGAGACAGAAAAGAAGAAAAAAGTGAGGCTGTAAGGCATTAAGATGAAATATGAGGTAGGGAGCCTCTGGGACTCCAGCGGGTTATAATAAATACTGTCTCCTCCTCTGTCTTTATACAACACCTCCTCATTCCTGCAGATATTGAGGAAGGGGTGGAGGTCAAGCAGAGGAATATGTATGAGTGTGTGTCTCCACGCAGGTGTACACATCATACTGCCCGTACACACACAGCATGTACATATGCTGTGCCTGTTTAGCTTCTGCCACTATTAGCCAGTGGAGTCTAAAAAACAAAGTGAGTGATGCATAAGATGATTCAACACTGTTTTAATCAAAGAGATATTAGATTATATAAACTATAAATTTACAAAATACTTAATGCACTTTCTCCAGACTACTAAAGAGTTATGTAGACACTTGGACACATCCACAAATATCACTCAGCTCGGAATTAAATCGACCCAAATTTCAATTTTCCAGAGTAGCTCATCTGATCAAATTATCTTAACTTTCAGCGTTTTGTCTTTGTGACCGTGATAAATAACAAGTTCATAACTTTAAAGCCAGTTAGCAGGATGGCTTGGCAGTCAATTCTTAATACTTAGGGAAAGAAATAAGCAAGGCAATAATTCCCGAGCTGAGAATTACTGTAGTCTGTAATTTAAAATATCCCACGGCGAATTATGAGTCACCAGTGGGGTGTCAACAGAAAGCTCTGCCTCAGCTCAAACTGTCAGACCGCTGCCATGACTTAATTCTCAACATCAAGGTCACCGGATAGGAAAAATATTATTCATATTTATACATTTGGCATTTCTAGTTTAATGTTGTCAGATTTACTGTATGTGATGCTCAGTGACTATGGCTGGAGGGAGCAGATACAGAGACACACAATCTGACCTTCACACCATCAGAGTAAAACTGTAGTGTTACGAACATTTGGCTCTATTATCAATCCATGTTGTAGAACAGTAACAAATAAAATATTCACCCCTTTCATCTACAAAGTACCTGTGTTTTCTACAAAGTACCTGTGTTTTCATTAATGTGCTTCTGTATCAATGTTGCTGAGGTATTTAACTTAGTTAAATTCAAAGCTAATACCCATGATTACATGATAGGAGTAGTTATATATTTTTTGAATTGGCTGCACTGGCAGTATTTGCATCAGTACTACTCTTCCTTTGCTTCCTCCTCTTACGTTTCCCACATTGAAAGAAGCTTATACAACATAACAAAATACATTCTTAAAAAAACCTCCGGACCAAAAAATACGATTAACACAACACGACTGCAAGATGCTGTGCCAAGATCGCACCATCCAACACCCTCGCCCTACTCTCTGGACTCATTACGCTCTTAATCATCTCTGACCCGCAGTCTTATTCCTTATTAATCTACAGCAGACAGAGATGAACCTCATTCTCATTTGGAGAAGCCAGATTAACTAATTTTCTTTCTTTTTTTCCTCTGTAATCTCCTACAGTCTGTACTGGGACAGAAGTGATGATCAAAGGTATCTCTCCTCCATTTCCCCTTCCTTTCCGTCTGCAAATTCATGTGTAAAGATGGTGAGACGGCCTGATGATAGCTGGAGCAGAGTGGGGGCAATGGCAGGTAAATGTCTGAAATTGCCTGCTGCGCGCAGTAGGGCCAAATGGAGCTCAGCGTGGGGAAGGACATCTAAAAGCTCAGGCCGCCATATATCGGTGTGTCACCTGCACCAGCTCAGTAAAAAAAAATCCCTATAAGAAACCATTTGGAATTTGATTTTGGGGTGAACACGGTCGACACTTTGTTGAGTAAGCTCTGAAATGCTCGGGTTGACCCTGCTGTGAACAAGGAGTTTAGCACCATAAGCAAACCTTACTGTACCAGCACATCACAGATAGAACACGAGCGCCAGCTCTATACTTTTTTTAATCTCACCTTTGTCAAAGGGACATCTTTTACTCCATGTTCTCCTTCTCAACAGCATTGCTCTTAGGTTATGTGATTTCCTCTCCATACCCTCACTTTATATTTCATCTAACCTATAGCCTATTTGTCCTTTCTTCATCATCACTTCTGTTCAAAGACAGCCCTGATGCATTGATTCCTAATTCTTCACAGACCAAACCCTTCTTCCCACAAGCTCCCTTTTTCCCGCCCATCCTTGCTGGCAAATCATATGAGGCCGCGGCAGTCAGGAGCCTGACTTTGAAACAAACAGTGAGTGTGGGATGGGGGTTTGGGTTGGTGTGTGTGAGTATATTGAGGTGTTTTGTGCAGCTCAGATAAGCATATGTTTGCAGTGGTTTGGCTGGAAAACAGAACTCCCACTGCCTTAAGCTGATAAGACTTGGAAGTTCTGTGCATGTGTGTGTTTGTGTGTGTGTGTTTTTCCCATCCTCCATTATGGCTCTTGTTGATTTCACTGAACAATGAGTTGGATGTATAATAAGGTGACTGCGGTAAGTTTCTGGTTTAAACAAGAAGACAAACACAATATAATCCAGCACCACTTACAAACACTTTTTTTTTTTTTTTGAAATACTTTACATAAGTGCAACACTTCATTTCCACAGTGCCATTTTGATACAGTTCTCAACAAGACTAATGCATATTGAACATAGTGTAATTGGTGGTCTGTTTTATTCCTGAATATCTAGGTGAGTGTAAAATGAAGTAAAATATTTTTGTGTTAAATTTACAATATATTTCTTCAAAAGCCAAGTGATCTGCTGTGAACCATAGGTTTTTGGTGCCCCTAGAATCACGGGGCCCTGAGACAGAGTCCCTAAAGCTGGTAATTCAGCCTTCAACTATTACCTGCATCAGATTCTAACCTTAGCATGAACCAAAATCTAAAACAAATTTCACCATTTGTCATACATAGATAAAATCCTGAAACACAGACTACATTTCACTCAACTCTACCAAATCAAACACATTACACCTGTGATGTAATAAGTTGCATATCAGCACTGGACTGTCTTAATGAAGCGAGTACTCATCTAAGAGTGCATTTCATTCCAATATACTGGATTGAATTGGAAAACATCCAAATATTTACTGCACCAACAGATTGTTTGAGTGCAGTCTGGTAGTAAGATCGAGAACAGAGTGTTGAAACATCACGTTGTAATCGTCTATCTGAAGGTTCTCAGGAAGCCTTTGGGCCAGAAGCACTAAATGCTGGTCATCATGGAAAGCACCCGTAACACTAGATGGAGCTCTTGCTTCATCATACACCCGCAACATCACTCCTCATCTCTGTGACGCACGGCGGTCATGACACATTCCTGACGATTTTTGACAGTCTCAAACTTGTGGGAGCTTCAGGATGAGCAGCACATGATTGACACGCTGATGGACGGACAAACAGGGAAAACCTCAAAAACCAGCTGTCCTTACCACGCGGCCATCTGCCGCTTCCTGTCTAATTGGATGATGAGTGCTTCATTTGGAAAGCTTGCTTGATTGCTTAATATTTTGTCTCCACATGTTTTGAATTATCTTCCAGGCTTTTTATTGTTCCGACACGGTTGCAATGGATGTAGCAGAATTAGTAATAGCGCTGGCAGTACGAGCAGTAACAGTCAATAGATCGTAGCTGTAGCTGACAGCAGCCGTGATCTATTGACGTGCTTGTGGTGAAGATATAACTTCCGCAGAATCATATAAAGTGCTGGTTGTTGGCTTACAGCTAAGCCCCTTTTGACATTTTGTTCACTCAACCATGGGGTAACATCTCCTGACACTGAGAAATATTGTAAAGATCCAGGATTTCACAGTATTCACCTACAGTAATGTGTAACAAAGAAATCATGCTTTATCCTCTCAACTCTGACCACAATGTACAATATGATGGACATGTCTGGACATTGCTGCTGTGATCAAACCCAGAAAACATATGAATTGTACAGTAGAACCAATTTGTCACTCTACCTGTCAGTCAGAGGAAAATTGAATAAAAAAACATTTCCATGATGCATTCTGGCATAACTCTGAATAACCCTGCTGGATAACAGATAAAGGGTATGCAGGTATAAATACGTGTTTTCAGTTTTTACTGGAAACACTGCCACACCATTGCTAATTACTGACTGTGGACAGCCCCCCAAAAAAAGAAGAAAATCAAGAGATATAGTAACAGTATGTTGCAGTGCATGTAAGAATGAAATCAAATGAATATGGTAAGAAAAAAAACAAACAAAAGAGAAGCTTGTGGAATTCAAATGTCACTGAATATCAATACGTCAATGGCACTGTAAAGCTCACAAGGAGCTGCTTCCGATCAACACTTCACATTTGAGCCAAGTGGACCTATGGCTGTCAGCGCTGATCCCAACCCTGTGACATTTAAAAGGGGAAACAAGGAGGGTTTTCACTGCCTCATTGCACAAAATGACAGTAATAAGGTGTGTGACAGGGATGATAGTCGTAGCTGGAATTTCTGGCATTCAGAGCTCAACTCTCTTGGCCATACTTGTTATTTTGATTTCAACAGAAGCTTTCTTCCTTTTCAATCATTTTGTTTGTAAGGTAACTCTTAAAGGACGACATTGGACTGCAAACAAGACTAAAAGCCTCGGGACCCTGAGGCAGTGTTTTCCATCAGAAATTGTCGCACATTGAAAAATAAGCACAACCTCATATTGTGTCGATAAAGTTTACACACAGACTCCAAAACTTTCGTTCGTCATTAATGTTTCATGAAAAGGTTTGGTCGCGTGCATTTTTTTCACATCCGTCAAAAGCCTTTGGACCGCTGTTTGATCACTCATAGCGACTGTATATGCAAAACGTCATCATCCAAAAAGGCATTTAATCAGCTGATTCACTTCATCTCCCAGAACAAAGCACTTTACGACAAACAACCTAAAGACTACAGAGATGCGGGATTTGACTTGTGGCAGATTGCAGAACAGCTTAATTTGGAGATGATAGCAACCTATCACAAAAAAAAGAATATATGAAATATCAGACAGAAAAGAGTGTGCCCTAGGCAGCTATTTGATAGTATCTTGCTAATGTCATGCATTAATTATCCCCCGTTTTGGACTAGTGGACATACAGCTGATGCTGAAGGGGATGCCATTAGTTTTGCAGCTATTTGGCCATAAACCAAAGAAAAAAAACTGGATCTGATGAAGGCGCTGGACGCGACATTTTACAGAAATGCCAACCTCAGAGGAAAATTCAGAGGGAAGTCAGTTAATGTTACCCTCTCTGGACCATGAATGTCTGTGCAAAATGGAATGGAAATCCATTCTACAGTTGTCGAGATATTTCAGTCTGGACCAAAGTGGACCCGCTCATCAACCTACTCACCAACATTGCCATCCATGAAAACCCTTTATTTTTCTCACCTAGAATCCCCATCCTCTCTGATATATTGTCATGGGAGTACCTGGTACTTGGTAGGTATATATAGTTACTCCGTGAATTCAGATAAGGATCAAATTAACTTTCTTCATTTGCCAGTGTCATTCAGTGTATTTAGGGATCATTTGGGCTCATTTTAGTTAAAGCTTGCCCGCAAAACCAGGGAAGAAAATTGAATTGATTATAATGACTTTGCTGTGTGCAATGTCACACGGTTGTCCATCTATCAAATGGTAAGCTTGGTAAGGCTGGTGGACAGTGTTAGGGAAGTGACACATTCTAGAGTTCCTCGGAGCAATTTCTTCTGGTCCTACAGAGGTCACTGATGACTTAATACCACTTTAACAAGTCCTAAACAGATAAATGACTTGAAAAAAATTACTCAATATGGCAATGTTCACGGCAGTTAGAATATATCTATTAGGAGCCATGCATTAAAACTCATTAGAGCTTGTTTGGAAAGGATAGGAGGTCCTTGGCACCAATCAATCAAGGTCATTGCTAAGATGATACCATGCCATAGCTGGAGGGCTCTTAGACTGATGAGTGTCAGCAGCTTCTGGTGAGCGCTTGAGGGCTAATGTCCCCCTCACTGGGCTCCCCTCTTTCCCCTCCTCGCAGATGAGTCCTGCTCTGACAGAGAGAGCTGCAGGAGGGGGATGGAAATAAAAGCTGACATATCAGCACCCTCTCCACATCTTGTCAGAGTAGTACTCTTTTGCCCCGATCCAATATCCAGAACCTCTTGTTCTCTTTCCCACCCCCCTCTTTCACCCTAGTTCTCAATCCTATAGGCTGCTCAAGTTAGCTGCGAATAGACTGTCTTTTCATTAACTCCCTGTGTGGGGGTTTGCAAGCACCCGTGAACGTGTGTGCATGCAATATTTTTAAACTTTCACCACTCATATACCGGTACCCCTTTCTCCTTGCCTCCAGTCTTCCTGTTTCGGTCTTTCCACCTTTTATCATCTTAATTTCTCCCCTTTATTCTCTCTGCATCTTAAGGTAATAGATCCAAAATTGTGGGGGTAATTATGGCAGAGGAGGAGGAGTAGCAGGAAGAACACTATACGAAGGAGGAGATGATTAGCTCCAGTTATACAACAGTTATTTTGTGTGGTAGGACGGATTATTTTGTGCTGCATTTTTGGTTCTGAGCACCACTCAGCCTTCCGTTTGACAGCTCTCATCCAGATCCTTCAGGGTGCTTCCTTCCGCAATCAACTAATCATATTCTTTATACTGCTGTCTTTCATAAGACTGTATTTTTGGCTCCCGTCCAAACAGGAAACAGTACTTAGTCTACATTATTTGGGCGGAGATCTGAGAGTCCTAAAAATTCAGGCAGGATTTAAATCATGGTAATAATTTACATAATTGGTTAAAAAGCAAACATTTAGTCCAGACAAACAGACAGATAGACAGAAAGATAGATAGATAGATAGATGTCCTTTTTTACATATGCCAGTATATACGTTTCTCACAAATCTTAATAACACTGGATATCTCTAGAAACACGAATTGTTAATTTTAACCTCTCGGCAGTGTTTCTAGTAAATGTGCAGTTGTGTGTCTTCTCTTGGAAGTGCAATTTGCAGCCATTCCCATTAAGCCTTAATGGGAAACATTAAAGGAGAAAGAGAAAGAAAAATCCAGGCAAGATGATCAACAGTGCATTTCAAGCAGCTGACAATAAGTTGCACTCCGCTAGATTTAGGCATTAGTTATTCTAATGAAAGCAGGGAATTCACTCTGAGGTCTAATGTCATACTGTATGTTAATAGAATCTTCATCTGAGAGAGACGGTGTGCCAAATCCTGCTTTCTAAATGACCTTGCAGATCAAGTTACCCTCGTGTTGATGCTCTCTCTTAATGGCATTGCCTCATTAGGAATTAGTGCTCTATTATTGGCCATGTGAAAATCAATCAACGCTCTGTGAATTGCAATCAGTACTCAACACTTCACACAGATAAAGAAGATATATTGTGGAATCACAGCACCTATTTGCTATTGAAGACTACATTTGTCACTTCAACTTTCAAAAACATGTTTTATTTAATACAAAAAAAAAATGTAAGTCTTCTAGTTTAGATATCCCAGTACTTTGGCTTAACAATTTAGATTATATAAGTCAAAACAAGATTCATCTTCAGTGATAGCAGTTCTTACTTCAGTGCTCTCCTGGGGCTTGAATGTTTTGTTCCCAATTTACAAAGTCTGTACTTGTATTGTAATTGCATGGTGCAATATCTGCGTGAACTAAAATGGTTTGTAATATCACCGCAGGCGGGGGGGGGGGGCTGACATGGTTAGCCGGTTAGCCATTGCTGAGCACTTTGTTGGACTCAGTTGAGCACTATTGTGAC
Organism: Anarrhichthys ocellatus; assembly: GCF_004355925.1. NCBI lineage: Eukaryota > Metazoa > Chordata > Actinopteri > Perciformes > Anarhichadidae > Anarrhichthys > Anarrhichthys ocellatus. The sequence continues at coordinate 1,751,489 of NW_022280078.1, read as the reverse complement.
TCAGTCCACTACTTTGTGTCGTGATATTAATCACCGTGTAATGTATCGAGTACTAATGTCAAAGAACTGTTCGTTGCTGGGAATTTTTACATTGTCATTTGTCTTTTTTCTATCTGCACAAATCAACCCATGAAAAAAGGGCAGCTAATACTAGCCACACATCCTATTGTGGTACGAATGCAACACTGAATCTGTGGGAGCTTTCGATCATTCAGCAGGTGCTGAAAATCATATTTAAAAAACAATATTTCTCTGCTAATATTTGCAAGCTAAACTGGCTTTCACTTTCTGAATACAAACTCAACAGCACAATGGATTCTCCCAAAATCTGAAATGTCTTCAGGGACAGAGCTTAAATCACAAACCGTTTATGTAATTACGCCATAGGCAGCTCTATTAAGAGGCATGGAGGGGGCTTGGCGGTGTGCTATGAGCGGCTCTAGATAACTGCCTGCGATGAAAGTGACTTACAGGTCTGGCCTTGAGATTTATAGTACCCCTTGCCTGAACCTCGGGACCGGGCCCCCTGCGCCCGTCGCGTCTGCCTGGCATCACTATATATATCTATTCAAGCACTTTGTTTACAATTAAATTGTTTACTAGAGCACACAATTGTTTTCAAGAGGACAAAGTACTTCCCACATCTAGCCTCTTGCACCAGATTGATGCATTTCATAGGGTCAGAGGTCCACCCACCCTAGTGGGAAACACTGGGTTAAGCAAGAATTGGACTGGCCATCGGGAGCAAGCTTTGATTGTGCACCATAATTTAGCTTCCCCATGCCTGATGCCCTAGCGCCGCCTATGGCCAAAGCTATACGAGTTTGTTTATAAGATAGGAAAATAAATGGCATATCAACATCCAAAAGATATACGACCATGACGTGCTCCAGTCAGTAGCGCACCACAGAAGTTGACAGTGCATCTCCTAGCTTTGCCTGCTCTCAAACGTCATCTTTACTCCCAACTTTTCACATAGCTCCTTTCAAACAGAGAACAGATACCAAGGCACAGTTTATTGTGTGTGTATATGTGCCTCCACTGCTCTGTTAAAAAGATTCACAACTGACTTTAAAATCCACATTATGCCACGTCTCTGGGACTCTCTGACTTGTGAACATGAGCATCTGCGCTGCTGTCAACACTGAGGTGCTCCTCTGACAAAGAGAGGAAGTAGGTATGAACTTTGTGAACTTGTAAAATGTTGGTTTGAACTTTGCAGCTGTGCTAACAGCTCTGAACCAGAATACAGACCCATATCCTGTGCTCTTCCTCAGCCACCTTTTCTAATTAATTCTCTATGGAGCTTCACAACCGCGGGGACCGGACCAACTCTGCTCTCTTGTTTCAGGCTGCATGAGACAGTAATAGATGTTCACCTATAGAGAAAGAATTGCCCCAGGGATGGAGGACAGTATAGGAAGTCAGAAGCTCACTGAATGCCATTTTCACAGTGGCTTTGTTTGTAGGAGTCAAGAGTTTTGTCATGCCTACATTTAACCCTCCTTGTCTGCTTGCTGGACGTCTTTACTGTTGTTCTCGTCTTGTGTACCACTGCTGCCAAGAAATGAGATCGTTGCCCGTTTTGGAAGGTGGAGCAACATTACCGCGCAACCAAAAGTGAACAATACGTACTTCTTCAAGGGCAGGTTATTTTTTGAAATGAACTCGTTTGTAAATAACATTGTCCCACCATATCTAAAGGTTTGTACACACAAACATTTGACGGAAGTGGTTGTGTGGAGGATGAAAAAAAAAAAAAAAAAGAGCTTGAGACTTGTACTTGAAGGGAAGTTATCAAAGCTAAAATTTGACGTCGGAAAGGTGTGAGTGTTCAAAGACTGAAGAATCAAAGAAGAAGTAGAAACTAGATAGCAGTGTTCGGGTACTTTGTTCTTCCCCTGCAATGCAGACATGATTCCACTTCTGCTGCACATTTAGCGTACCCTGGCTCGACCGGAACCAAACTGTGGCGCCTTGTTCCAGAAACAGCGTTTATATTAACCTGTGTTTTAGGCAAAACCTCTCCCAGATTCAGATAAAACTGCCAGCATGATAGCTCCCCAAATTTCATCCCCTTAAATTGTTGGATAAGGATGCAACCTTGGCTGCTCTCACTTGGCACCCAGTTGTTTCTGATTGGAAGCCTTCAAGCTGAGCCAACGAAGCGAAGCATCACGTTTTATCTGCCAGGGCTCAGTTCCTTCATCCACACGGAACAGTGGGAAGCATAAAGAGAAAAGCCAAAAAAGGACATCTATAATTAGTTAGTCAGTTAGGCTTCACCTCTCTCCAGCTCGCTCAGCTGGCCAAGACCCCCAGTATAAACACACACAATCACTCACACCCACTGTGCCCGCTCCCCCTTTGAGATTCATCTCGACTCACGGCTCTGCTTTGTAATTGCCTCACAAGCCTGGTTATTGAGAGCCAGCCTATTAGGAGAGCACCGGAGTGGAACATAACATTTTCAGTTTCAATTAGGTCTATGAGGGCATACATAATGCACGGGGGAGGTTTGGTCCCCTCGGAGTGATGAACTGATGAACTCATGTGGGGAAAAGACACAGCAGTGGTCAAAAGAGCTGAGCTGAGCTGACCGTTTGTGCTGCATATGGCTGTACGATTTGTCAGCTTTAAGTGAATTAGTTTGTGCTCATTGGAATGTGGAGATAAGTTTGGAGAGAGCATTTATGAGTGTCTCTGTGTGTGTGTGTGTGTGTGTGTGTGTGTGTGTGTGTGTGTGTGTGATACAGGGAGAGAGCGAGGCAGTAAGCTTTAAAAAGAGAGGAAATTGCACCAGGCTGAACTAACTGAATTACATTCACACTTATGTGGCTGCAATTACCTGGTGTGGATTTTGGCTAACCGAGGTTGCAGCAATCCCCACACATTGGGACCTTATTATGGAAGTATATGATTTTATGTCATCTTGTAGTATGTATGTAATCATCTCAACCGACTCCCTACGGATACGTTTGCATTGAATTATTCTCCGCTGCAGTTGAATCGCAGTCAAGTTGAGCCACTACAGCATACCACTTCCTCGTTAAAAGCTTACGGAGAGACCCCACAAATTACAGAAACATCATAATATGGGAACTAGCAGTGTTAACAGTAGTGCTCATATAGATGCAAACGGCCTTAACATAAGAATCCCAGATGAGCAGAAGCAGAGCCCCAAGGTCACGATAGTTTGATTCATGCTTCGATCATTCACTGATGTGCTTTTAAATGGTGTATTAGCTTTAGCATTAGCTAAAGAGACATTACATACATAGTCAGTGACCATAAATATGTGCATTGAACTGGATGACTTGATTAACTTTGATTAATGTTTTGAACACCTAACCTTTTAGTATGCCCTTCACTAGTTTTAGTTGCCCAACCATACATTAACAGTACATTTATGATTTGTAGTTGATATAATACAATTAATTAATAGGGGAGAAAGGAGCAAATCAAAGAAATCATTATAGCAACGTCGCAGTTCAATTTCACTGCTGCCTCCCTCATGCATTCATCTCCGTGGGCATACATCTTACCTTTTTCTCTACCCTCTTTGGTTCCTGTACTAATGAATGCATCCCTGAACTTAGAAGGGCTTGCATACGATTGTATAGACTTGCAAGACAGATGCTCTAAAGGCCCCCGTTTCTCAGTAGGTTTCTGCTTCCTTGTTTTGACATTGTGCACCTTCAGGCTTCCAACCTTCATATCTCTGCCATCATCTATGTCTGCCAGTTAACTAACTTTGCAGACTCTGAACTCCCTGGCTTCCCTTCACCTGTCAGTTCCTCACAGCCAAAGGTCTTGTGGAGCATATCGTTGACTGTCTCCCTCACTTTCACATTCACTCTCCCTTCTTACAAACATTATGTATGTATAAGCCCCAAAGCGGTGTTGTAAACCAGTTTAAAACTCAGTGTTGAAGTTGAGCCAGTGCACATAGTTCAGTGGTTCATTTGTTACCTGTATCAAATATTTTTCCAACATTTATATAGAATTCTGGTCTTTATTTTTGCATTGTTGAATATGTTCAGAAATAGGTAATCAAACCCTAAAGAGGTAAAAGAACAGGCAAGAGCACCAGTTAACAGTCGAGATTTCACTTTGCTTTAAAAAGTAGTACGATTTATTCGTACTTTTTTCAAATTTTCATTTTGTGTCGTCATGTGGTGCTATCAAGATGATAAATTTCAGTTTTCCCAGAAGTATCTGTTTTATTATGTCTAATAATTATTTTTTGCATCCTAGGATCATTTTGTGAATAATATATAGCTTTCTTTAAGTTGTTCGACTTCACAACCTCCTGTAGGGCCCATCTCTCAAATGTGCACTGGGTTGTTTTTGTTTCCGTCTATGTGACACACAAACAATCAACCACTTAAGGCTGCATCGTGATGTGTGACCATCCACAGGCAGAAATTGACTCTACCAGAGAATGACAACAGGCAGCAGGCCTTCACCCATGCAACGGCGAGCTCTTTGTGTGTGTGTATTTATGGGATCCGTCAGGCCAGAGAGGCCAAGTGTGGCCGGGTGCCCGCCTCAGCCAGGGCAAACAAGACAGGACAGAACAAGCCATTTTCTCCAACCCCCTCTGGTTAAACTCCCCGTTTCCACACCAGTCGCCCTGGAATTGCTCCGTCTCTCTCTATGAGCGACATCCTGATGGCACAGTGGGCAGCAAACCCAGTAAGCAAATAGGAGCAAGCCGAGGGTGAGACAGCAGTGGGAAGGCGTGGGTGAACACATTAAATGCCATACCACAGAGAAACAGCTGATAAAATCTCAAACGCTCTGTTTGGGTTTGTTTGGTTTAGTTTTGAGTTGGCCTGCAGACATGCCTCTCCTGGGCATTCGAGATCATGTTGACATCCATCTTGTTTATGTCCATCTGCTGTTTGTTCAATTCCAACATGGATGGGGCCGGGTCGAACGGTGTTGTCTTGTCGGCTCTCGGAGGTGTACGTGACCCTCCCTCGACCCTCCTCTGAGCCTGACTGGCCCGCATGTCTGTGCTTTAGCTCAGCAAGTCGAGCTGCTCTTGGATTCCCCCCAGGTCCTGTTCACTAGCGTAGGATCACAGGGTCAAAGAACCTGGCTTTACTTTAATTTCAGACTGAATGTCCCGAGGGCTAAATTGTTAAGAACACACTGTCCGGTGCATTACGTTGATTTCCGAGGTGGCTGGCCAGGTATTACAGCACAGGCAGTGGACTGTCTTTCTATTCAATGATTTCCCCACTTATCCTGCTGCAAAATGGATTATTCGTTGTTGTATTGTGTGTTTGTGATCTACCACAGTACAGGTATTCACCATGTGCCTGTGATTTGCATTATTAATTTGTTTTTAATATGTGTGCTCCTTTTCGTGCCTACACAGTGAATACATATCCTCATGGGGAAAACACAATTAATGAATCAATCAATCATGAAGAGCTTTGGAATATTTTTTGAACCGATATCAGCAAAAACATGCATGTGCCCGTTTAATAAAATGATATAGGTACCCAGCGACAAAGATAATGTAGTTTTGTTCATAATAACGCCCAGTCCTGCTAGGAGGCTGTTCATCTTGTAAGCATGTAACACAAACTTCACACCCGATTGTTGAAGAATCCTTTCCAAAACCATTAATGGGCATTAATCTGCTTTACTTGACCATTATTTAGCAGTCAGTGGGGTCTATTCACTCAATTCTGCCCACGCACTCATTAAAGTCACATTCTGCTAGCATTACAGCAGTGGGTATTAACAATTGCCATGTCCGTTGTTTACGGTCATTATGATAATTTTGGGTGAGTGGCTGTGGAGGGAGGCCTGAAGGGACGGGCTGTCAGGGTTGCTGCTAAGCAACTTCCTTGCAAGATTTTATGACTTTTGGAGCCAGTGCTGCAAGCAGATTTCATTGGAAAGGAGTTGGTAACACTGGGCTGCGTATTACAGCTGGACACTTTGAAAATCTACTCTTGGTTTCTCCAATGTTGCACCACAGTTCCAATGGAAATGTTTGATTATCAAAATGATGCGCTTGCATTTCAACAAAGTTCAGGAAAATTCAACTGCAGATCATGCAATATGATAGCAGCTATTGAATGGACCTCGTGTTAAGCTGTTTTGTAAACTGCCAAGTCAAGAATGAACCTTTCGTTTCAGCTTTAAAGACAAAAAATAGAATGATATCAAACCACGAGTGCCTAGATTTTGCACTTGCTATGCAATTTTCAAGTGACTGCACCTGCTCAAGACGGGTATAACGGGTTTTGTAATCTACTGGAATACCAAGAGGCTCCATGTAGTGAATTTAAAAATGGGGAGCACTCATAAATAATAGTTGTCCATGCTGTCAGTGGATCTGTATGCAGACTCACTTGTGAAAAAGATAGTCTCTGCTTCGTATCCCTTTATCTCAGCTGTACAGCTAAAAGAAAACAGACCGTACAATTCACTTGATAGTCCATGATTTTTTGGTCAAAAAATAAATTGCTCTTCAGGGGAGCATAGATAGTCCCAGTTACCACTGGGCAGCAAACTGTTTGAGTGGGAGAGAGAGCACGATCCCGCTTTCCGAGGATTCAAATCGTTATTTGTTTGCGCTTAGATGTTATGTTAATTGATTTTGAGTGAGAAGGCATCTGCGATCCCCTTTTGTCCGCACTGAAGCTGGATTTTGATCAGTGCTGGAATCGACTTTTGTGTTTGAGCCAACACAAGTCAAGCATGTTAGAAAGCATGAGTGCCGGCAAAAACACCACAACGTCCCATACCGAGTCTCGGTTTAAAACTCTTTGATCTTGCTCCCACTCTTTCATTCCTCATGCATGTATTTCCTCACACATGCAGAAGGCAACACATGAAATATAAATCATTAATATCATATTTGTATATACCATTTGTAAATTATCCATGACTCTTCTAATGAGCTGTCAGAGCACTTTAACTACCTCATAACGCCTTATTGATTGTGGCACGATGTGTACATGCGCAATCAAGGCTGGTGAGCTGAAAATGCATTTAGAGTTCCCATAGAAACCCAGGTTTGAACAATTGATCCATGCTTTCGTACTGTATATATTTAAAGGGCAGTCAGCAGTCAGATTATATGCAATAACACAATATAATGAATAATTGATTCGTTGCTCTCGGGTAAGGGAAGGAAATGGTTGCCAGGACAACCAGTAAAGCACTACATCTTCTTTCTCGCTCTCTCTCTCTCACACACACACACACACACACACACACACAGTGATAAGGCTGTCTAATTTGCCCCGATCTCTCTGTCTCTACCTCCACATGGACAGCCTTTAATTGTTTGACTTAGAGGTTCCCCTTCCATCTCACCTGAACACAAACACACACACACACACAGTGACACACACACACACACACACACACACACACACACACACAGTAGTCCTTCCTCTGATAACGGGAAAAGCCAAACAACTCCCTGTATCTATATCACAGATGTAAGAAGATGTATAATCTTTGTACCGTTTTCTTTCATCTGCTGGACATCGTTTCGTTACCAGTGTGACACAATATAAATGGACTAACAGTGCCATCAGTGTCTGATATGTTGATTAGCATTTTATTCACAGATCCCATATTTTTATAAAAACAGGGTAATTAGCTGGCAGCAGAATACAATGTGTGCAATGATGGGCTGTTCTGCAACGTGGATGGGCGCTGGGCACTGCTATCTGTCATTTTTTGGGGTTTATTTAAATCAACATTCATCTGAATCCACCAGTTTCAGAAAGAAACTCGCTCAGGATCGATAAGTGTATTGGTACATCAACAAAAACATGCAAAATCTATTACAGTTGTGTAACAAAGGGGATTTGGGGATTTAACCCACGGCGAATAAAGAACTAAATCTGATCAGGAATTAAAGATAACTATTGTTGCCTGTATTACAACCCGGCTCAAAGGCTGAAACATAAAAGGGAGACAAGACAAGTGTAAAAGTAATATATACACATTTATTTAAAGAATACAAAAACTAAACCAACAAAACAAATAAGCAGCGTGTCAGCCAAAGAAGAGGCAGCGCAATCCATGTTCAGATGGTGCGTATTTATAGCGGTCACCACACCAGACTCACGTGGGGCTCATTAGCTGCCAATCAACATCCTGAAAGACAGAAAAGACAGCAAACAGGGCACAGACCCCTAGTGGAAGGGAGGGGTCATCACACCTGCCTTTAGGCCGACACACAAAAGAGGTTGAACAGTCACAGCTGCAGTTATTCTTGGAGTACAGTAATTCTCACAAACAACATCATGAGAAATCTGAGATAGGTTTTTGCTCTTGCAGTGAATACTCGGCTTTGATCTAATGGGTATAAAGCATATTAAATGGTACAGATGACAGGCCCTATACAGAGCTCCATTCACATTTTTCTCTGATTAAAAAAAACAAAAAACGTCCTCAAAGCTCCAGGTTCCTTTGATGCTTTTTAGAAAAGAAAAAAACCCTCAGGTGTGGCTGAATGATGTAATGTTGAGCTGCTCCTGCGAAAAGCAGGCAGGGACCTTAAACATCCATGTGTATGCAGGGGGTTAAGATGGCTCAAGCGAGTTCCTCTTTCTTTCTATCAGTCTCTATCGTCCTATCTCCCTCCCTTGCTCTATTCATTAATCAACCCTTTATTAAACAAAAGCCGCTTCCAGCACTGCCTAAAAGGTGCATAGATAATCTTGACATGAAGGCAGAGTATTTACCCTCCTTACCCTCTACCTCTTCACTGCATGGTAATGGGGGGGGGGGGGGAAGCTCTTGCGCTGTATAAAGACCAATTGAAAACACCAACCTTTGTAAATATTACATACAGTTCTGTTTAATGGTCTTTGAGCTATTGTGCCTCAGAAAGCCCAACGTCTGCTGCCAAGTACAGTCTGTGTTGATAGAGGTGACGTGAATGGACAACATGAATGGTGAGGTGAATTATCCACTGCGGAGAGTCTGGAATTTAATTACCACCCTTCGACACTGACGTTTTTAAGGACACGGGCAATTTCGAGCACCATTGTCTAACCACTCACAGGAAAAGTGATACAGCCGAGCCGGGCAATCAAACATCCCACGGCCAAGAAAACTGGGCCACAGTGTACTTTCTTTGAACAAGACAATTTAAAAGTTATAGTTTACTAGTCTATGGCAGAGGCAAAGGCACTCAAAGGGCAGGAAAAAAAAATGATAGCGTGTAAAGGTTTCGATGTGTGTAACAATGACAATGAGGTGTCGAACTGGAAAGGAGCCCTTAATAGGTGCTTGCCTGCCCTGGGGACCGCACTCGCGTCTTTTGGGTCATCCATTCACAAGACAACGGTGCATTCTCCTCAGCGCCAATCAGACAATTACAGGCTCCATAACAGGAGGCCTACTGGCAGCGAGGCAGTCTTTACAAGCCCTGCATCTCAGGCAGGGGGAGACGACCCTGTCACTGAATAATAACTATGATGAATATGGCAGTGGGTTTACGGTAACACCACTGTTTCTGGTAATGTGAGGTTGGGTGCGAAATTACCATTCATGGGGACCAGACGGTGTACCCCCCCTTTGAGGCTTCGAAGAACAGTGTATAATGATAAAGCCAGGGAGAGTATTAGTGTTAATCTAGACGTGGTGAACATTTATTAGCGTTAGAGGGAAGGGGCAGCACTAATGTTGCTTCTCACCAGCTGCTGAACCCAGTTATGATGGAGACGCTAGTTAGGAGTTGAGCAGGAGGGCAGAGAGAGGGGATGCTTTGCTACCCCTGCTTTAATATGAAGTTATTTTATAGAGTGGTGCCAGTCCATTTTATCCTGCAATTATTAATCCGATCGTTTCAATGAGGTCTAAGCAGACCCCGCCTGTTTGGCTTAAGTCCACGTCTCTTCGATTGCACTGAGCATCAATGACTCTTCAGCACATTATCCAACCCACCAATGATGCTGATCATTTGGGGGGCTCCATGCATTTTAATGTTCGACCTGCAGCCCATCTAGACATTACAGCAGTGGTGTCTTAGAGCAGTGACAACGATACCACGCAACAGTGTGTGCTAGTTGTTGGGAAAGAAAAGGAGCGTGTTTGAGTCATCAGCATATATAAAACTAAATTGTTGACATCAATAGAATTATTAATGTCAGTAAAATTATTAACGATTATTAATAATAACGGGACACCACCCTGCGAACAGGGACCAATAACCAAACTATAAACCAAGTCTCATAATTAGTATTCACTCACAATGTCAATAGTCAAAGTACTATTACTGATCTGGCTCCGCAACGCCACTGCCATATGCACATTATCTCGTCTCCCTCCCCCCTCCCTTCGCAGATGTCCTCCTTCTCCTCTGCCTGCCGATGCATCCACCAAGGTTCCCAGCCTTGGTATTGTTTTCGTGGGAGGAGGGTTAAGTGGTGAGATCAGGATGACACTACAGCGAGCCAGAAATGCTCAAATACCTTCGATATAACATTTATTATTAGGTTTAAATGAGTCTGGTTGGCCTCATCTGCATATGTTCATGTTTAAGCGATACAAGTTATAATTAAAAGAATGGTATGATAAATTTCCACAACAACTTTCATCTTTTAAAAAGTAAATATTACATCACAATTCAATGATTTTTCAGTTAGGAACACGAGTGTTTCTTGCTGAAAGTGTGCCGAAGTGAGCAATACAAATGCCCTACACAATGTCCATGTATATTCTAAGATATACAAATTTCAGTGAGCGTCATCCAAGGTTTAAATGAGAATGTGTCACACAATATAGTGGAAGACTATGAACGCAGCAGCCAAGCATGTGGACGCCTGATAGGTGAAGCCCTGGATGGCGATCCCATGTAAATGAATCAGTCCACAAAAAACTCGCCTTGTCTTTAGCTATATGATCTCATAAGTCGTTCCGGGTACACCACCCACAGGGATCTCATTTCATAAAGGTGCTAGTTAGCTACCCAAGCCTGTTTGAAAGTATCAGCTAGATGACACAGCCCTTGCAGCATCTCTGCGCATGCATGTTATCAGTGACGGTACAGCCGTGCCTTCCTTCATACATAAATCAGAGAGCAACACATGAGAGATATGGAACATTTTGATCTTTATTCTTTGGAAAGACATAATTTGCAGATATGTGTGCTGTACATGCTGGTACAAGCACAAATCTCACATGCTTAAGGCTACTGACAACTGCTTCCTTGAGCAGTTTTTAATACAGTGAATTCGCCAACAGAGTCAGAGAGAGAGATGAAGGCTGAAGATTGTTCCACTATCAGCAGAGAGAGGCTATAGCTACTGGCCTTTGTGAATAGAGCAGAGCAGAGATATACTGGACCTCTTTTGACACAGGTATAGACTTTCAGCTATTATCTATCTAAGTTGTATGGAGCAGAAGATAACAGGTGTTAACCATATTATAGAAGAGTTTTGTGGACACATTATTCTATGCAAGCATCGCAAAACTCGCCCAGATAAAATAAACAAGTCTAGTTAGAATTCATCTCTGTAAACAGATTCTGCATTCATTTGCAATGGGACGAGATTTTGGAGGCGTTCCGGTTTCCGTTTGAGCTCCATGTAGTATTGACCAATCACTTTTGAGCAGACTATGGTTGAATGTAGGTAAACAGTCCGTGTGGAGAGCAACAGAGATGGATTACATTTGCTGAAATGCAATATAGGAACCCATCAGTTATCGTCTGACGTTGATTAACAACTAACTTTAGTGATCCTTTGGTGATCATCAGGCCAACATTTTAATTTGTTAAATACTCAGTCAACTTCTTTTTTGTATTCGGGGTTTCTCCGTAGATTCTATAACAGAAGTGGACTCAGCCACTGTAATGTCACCCACAGGTTTAAAGCCACGATTGTTGCATTTTTCTTTTTGCAGCCAGAAGGTACCATATTTGGACAAGAGGGTGGAGCTGGGTCGGAGCAAGGCAAACAGCACAACCAACTGCAAAAGTGCTGGGTGATAGCACATTGTGTTTTGTATATCATATATTTGCCCTTGTCACCATTTTTATTTTTATCTTGGTCTAACTGTGTTTATATATTATAACCTAGTTTCTTTATGAAGGTAAAGGGTTAGATGTTTTGGCTAACTTTCTGTAAGCGGGCCACATAGATGGATTCATGCGATGTCACAAGATCAAGCGAGACGTTAGCGTAGATGCTGCAATAGCATCAGTTATATCAGAAGTGGAAAGTATTTCTTCACTTAAAGAAGAGTAAAGAATGGCACTGAAGGCTTTTTTTGATGGAAAATATGTTCTCTCTCCCCTTCCAACTCGCTTCGGTCAGAGTTTATTTGAGTCAAATGACGGCTTTTCAGATGGTTCTGTGTAACAGACCATCTGGCGAGTCAGGTTACCACACAGAGGCCTGTAGTCTGCACATCCTTGACATTTACCATAAGGGATGGGAGTTGTGTTTTTCTTTGGAACTTTATCTGTTGAGAGGCATATGAGGACAGAGTATTGAGGACACAATTATCCCCACAACCTGGGTCTTAACAGATATCAGTCTGTTACCGCTAGAAGGACTTGTCTCATAAAGCAGGATTGCTGAGTCATCATCTTAACTTTGCTGAACCTATAGTTAAAAACTTAATTAGCTTGCTGAGAGTAAATCCAAAACCACCTTTTTTTGTTTTGTTACTGTGCTATGTAGACAATGACCCGCCATTAATCAAATAAGTGAAAAAAACAATAGTTGGATTCTACATTGTATACATTTGTAGTAGATAACATTATTTTGAGTAAAACAGGAAAGAGTGGACAAAAATCAGGCTCTGCACTGGCAGCTGATTAACTATCTGACTTGCATTCCATGTGTTAACATTAATGCATTGTAATTTATGCTCTAAAATGAATCTTTCCCTCTCTTGCCAATTTTTCCCATTTCTTCTATAATCACCTGTCACCAGCTGATGGCGAGCAATGCATCCCTAGCTCCATATTCATCTGGCTCCCCTTTTTTCTGAGCGAGATATACTTCCCCATTTGCCATCAGACCCTCGCCCAGCTCAACCCAGCGGAAAAGTCCTTTGATGTGTCACTTCACATCTCACCCTCAAAGCTGTGAAATCTCAATTTTCTGATAAGGCCAACCTCAATTTGTCAGGAAGCACTATTTATAGATCTGACAAGAGATAGAGCTGCACGAGTTGCGATAATTCTTAACAAGTACTTAGAGGCCATTGCCACTTTGGTGTGAAGTAAAAAGCAGCCCTGCCCCAGTCGATTCACCTGATAAAGACGCATCGAGGAAGTAGATTTGAAATGACGCTTGGCAGCACTTTTATTTTGTCACTTTATTAGACACGGGTCCGGCGTGGCCCAGCTTCCCGTTTGAACTCGTATACCTCCTGAGGATTGAAGATCTTTTAATATCTCAATTCAACCCACTTTGTGGATCTTATAAAGTACTGCCTCCATCTACACAGCAGTCACAGTACACACACCATTGTCGGGAAAGCATACTCTGAAAATGCAGTTAACTGTTCATTACTCACACAAGAGGTAGCTGAGCTGCAAACTACAAGGAAGAAAAAAAAAAAAAAAAAAAAAACTAACAGTGATGGCACAGGAATGATAAGTAATGTTTTATTTGACAGGGCCATAAAATCCTAATGCTGTGCCCTCTCATGATTATGTTTTCTTGTGTTTCACCATCCTTGTGTTCCCCCCTCTCTCTCTCTCTCTCTCTCTCTATCCGTTTTATTTTCTCTGTATGTGCTCGCGTGGGTGTGGTCTCCCATCATTCTCCCACCTCTGCTTATCACACTGACCTGTCTGCAGTTAGCTCATTAAGCACACCTGCCACCAAGTTTTCCAACCACTGATCGCCACATGAGAAATCATTTTCTAAAAACCTCTTATTGGCACTGAGAAAAATAAATTATACAGTCGAGACGGCATTTAATTAGGTGCACCTCCACTTAATTATTCCAATCAAATGCTAAGATAGCATTGTCAGTTCAACTGTATAGGGATTAAATGGAGCAATTCTTTCAAGGTAAAATTCACGCTCTCTATTTTCCTCTTAATTATCATCAAATTACATTATGCTTTTCAGGAAGTGATTAGAAAATAACAGACCTATAAAATAAAGCGGCACAGATCACTTTTCGTATATGGGAGCACTGGAACAACCCAGAGTTTCTTTGTCTGGTCCGTTCACTCTGCACAGCACACAGAGAAGGCCATCTACTACTTTCCAAAATTAGTAGATGGTTCTCTTTGACTGGTATCAAACAGAAGCACGAGACACTTCCCTTAGACTTAAGCAATTATAATTAGTTTCAGTTTTGCAATGAGACGAAAGTGAAAAGCAAAGCAGTCTCATGAGGAGAGATGCTGAGAATGAGTGCTTTTTGGATAAAAAAAAAATATTATAACCTGAAGGTTTTAGAAGATCAACAAGTATGGAAAATCATGTGGATCATTCAACAGACCACCTATAGCTTGAACACTGCTTGCTTGAAAGCAGACAATGTTCAGCACTTTGGACCAGATCAGGGGTGCACTTTATCATTTTAGCACCTTCAAAATTCAACTGCAATATAAACCAGGTTGCTCTCATGGCCAAACATACATTGTAACTAAACCAGTTCTTCTGTGTTTAAATGAAAATAAATGTTAAAGTAAAAATAATGCAGGGGCGGCTTTATACCACAGTCGGTTCATCTGTGATAAAAGAGACAAACATCACCAAACAAACAGGGGAAGAGGGGTCTGGAGACTAGCTGACTGTCTCCACCTTAAGTAATGCAGCAGCTGATCAGGTGAGCCAAATCTACTTAACGAACTGACTCCACCATCCTGGCTCTTGCGCGTAGATACCATGGAGGCGAATCCCTATTCAACGTAGCTGTCGCTTTCCCCTTTACAAATGTCAACTCTCTGCTTCACTGAACGTTCCTCAGCTATGTGGTTACTTACACTACCTGTGACAGGTACTTATTTACACAAGATTGACTGCAAATTATCAATAGTAAACTTTCAAGGCCACGCTATGATAGCAAAGTATTTTTCTGTATTTTATATTTATAGTAATTTTATCTTGAGACAATTTGCACCCACTGCATTTTAATATTTACTTGGATCACCCCTGCCTTACTTACAATGTTTGTAAGGCCTCAGCAGCCATCTTCTTCAAACTTCAAACTGGCTTCGGTTTCAATAGCAGCTTTGTAACCATCTCTAATGAGCTTTCCCTTGCATGTCAACACCACTAAATATGATGCTCACCTTTCTTCATACATGCATGTCTATCCACTTGTCTCTGTTAAAAGCAGGGTGATCATGCGACAAGGAAGATGGCACCACAGTCCTGCAAGCAATTGCATCCGCAGCATGATCTGTGAAATGATTTTGAAATGAAGATTTGTATTCACTGTGCAGGTGTCTCTGTGTTGGGAGGAAGTGGCCTGACGGGAGAATATTCTCACGTAATTTGTATCCACAATGTTTGGCACATAATGTTGATTTCCTAAAAATTCTATCACATACCAGCTTTACATGTATATATTTCTGTTTTTTTGAACAAGAAAATGTGAAAATAAGTCGAGGCTAATTGCGGACTATGTTTTTTACAACAATGGAAGTAAATGTCTTGTTCGATGGTTCTTCAGCTGACCTGAATTTTCCCAGCCAATCTTAGGAATTTAATTGACATTTTTGTGGTCACAAGTAGGAATCGTAATGCTCTGCTTTGACGTTTCTTCTACTGAGGAACAGGACAATTCTGTTCTTCCAAGTCCACATATTACAGTATATATCCAGCTCACACAACTCTGATTTTATACAACATACACAGCAGCTCGCTGAGTAAAGGGCTCTGTGTTTTGTTCTGACCCTCAGACAAAAGGCATTTACTGTACTTGTTTCTTTCATTCCAATGATATATTTCAATGGCAAACTGATTACCAGCCCTTGGGGAGCTAGAAAGAGCAATTTGAAGACATATTGACCTTCCTTCTTCACTCTATGGCCGCTTGCTATTCCTTTCCCATCTAAACCCTTACCGTCTCTGCATAACAGGAAGGACGTGTGTTTGTGTAGCCTCTCTGTTGTGTTCCAGAATGGTGAGTGTTGCCAACTATTTTCCTATAAAAGTTGCTATCAGTAGGTCCAAAAGTCGCTGAAAAAAGACGTCATACGTTCATTTGTATAATGGTGTTGGCATCACGCATTCGTAAGTGTGAAGCTTAGTGTCGGTTGCAGTGAGGGCGAGATCACAGAAAGTCATATAAAAAAGGTAAAAAAATATTTAGCCAAATAATCACAAACTCTCTACAAGGACAAAATCTTAAAAGTGAGGGTGAAAATCAAACAACTATTTTAATATACTGTATATATAAAATAAAAATTCAACAGATTCAATAGAAATGGCATGAGAGCTATGGCGCATACACTACAGTGCGCAGCTTCCTCGCACTTTGTAAAGTTCCAATCCAGAGAGTTTCAGAGCGAAAGCATTAATGTAACCATAGAAACTCTAATACAACTGAGCCCCCACTCCTGAGGCAAGTGGCGTCCTACTGTCTGCAGTATTAGAAATTAAGTCACTAAGAGGGTCTGAAAGGTCGCTGAATCTAAACAGAAAGTACTCACTGTGACAGAGAGTTGCAGTGGATACCTCTGAGTCTGCATTTTTAATAAAGCAAAGACAATACTGGCTTCACTGTTCTGTGTATTTTAGAAGAAGAGAGAAAGAGAGATGACTCTGCCCTGGGGCATCGTCATATATTACCTTCACAATGTGAATTCAAAACATTGCTTCCTCATTCCGTTCAGGGAACCATGATGCTATTATGTTTCGAATATAGGAACATGCCGCATCCATGTATCAATTTACCACTGAACCCAAAAAATGCCTCGTCGGCAAGACGTGACCCAGAAATGTCAAATGACTCCGACGTAGTGTCCTACGATGGGAGGATATTATGCAAGGAACAAACCTGCTGGCAGCAGTGATCAACCACAAATTATTCTATTCAGATTCACAAACCAACGGCTAATTTGAGAGAGTGACACCAATTTCCCACAGGCTGACCCGCGCGCCTTTGTTTCCCTCTATTTACCATTAAATACCAAAGAGACATGCATCTAGTCAGCGAGCGTGGGAGAGACTTTAATGAAGGAAGGATTCCATTCAGGGCCACCCCACCTCTCACCACCATCCCACCCTCTCATACAGGCCTTACAGATTTTGCGCCAATCTCCTAGCAACTACAGCTTGTGACAGCAACCATATAGGCTCTGTAGAAATAATAGCAGAAATATAACAAAACAAGAGTTACCATGCTAACATGCTCACAAGGACAATGCTAGCATGGTGATGTTGAACAGGTACTGTTTGACTTTGATTTAATTGTTGACAATTTAAACATGAAGTGGAAAAGTCAGCTAAACATCACAGTCATGACTATGTCTGAGCACCATGGATATAGAGGCCTATTATGCCACATTTATTTTCTAAGCTTGAACCTAAATCTTGAGATTCAGTGAGTGTGGACCAATGTGGTGGACCGTCCGCCTCGTCAAATGCATGGTGGATTTAGCTTTGAGTTCTGATCCTCTGCCCAATCCAGATTTGAATCAGTTCGGGATCATGAGAATTTTAGGAAATTAGGCAACTTTAAGGGCTGTACTGAAGAGTTTGAAGCTTTTTTTCATGACAATCAAATCTAAATTAAATCAAATGCTGTACTGTTTTTTTTTTTGCACGTTTGTTCACAGTCGAATATAACGAGGTTGTTTCACAAATGTCTCTTAAAGCCCTAAAATACAACTAAAAAATTTGCTAGATTGAGAAAAATCACAACATAGAATACATTAAGCTCAGTGCTATAAACTAAGGGGCCTCCAATATGGCCGACAGAGCCTGTGTCACTTGCATATTCACATGCAATCACAGTAACAACTGTAAATCTGAGTATGATGTAAAGTTTGGTTAGATGAGAGGCTCAAGCTGTTAATGCCACCTCAAACTGGTAACTATCTGTCCTGCATATTGCAATGTGGCTTGAGTGTTTGGAGCGTGTGCTGACCGCATCCTTGACATTAATCTCTCTGTCAGTCTTGCTTTCAGTCTCTCTCTCTCTTTTCTCCGGACTATATTTCTGAAAGTGTGACAGCACTCCAGGGATCATTTTACAGCAATTTAACTTCATGTCAGATGTGAGGATATTTGGAAGAGGGCAGCTGATGTATATTTCCTGTATTAGTGGTGGTGGAAAAGTACTCAGATCTTTTACTTAAGTGAAAGTACATGTAGCCAGGAGGAGCATTAACGACCATCAACTCTACCACAACATTAAACCCGACATACAAAAATAATTATTGACCTTGGAAGCAGCAATTGAGAAGTAAATTATGAATTTCCATTTTATTTGAGCACTTAAAGGACTTAAAGCTTAAGTTAAAAAGTCAACCATCACGTTGGAAACAGCCAATGCAAAAACACCTCACCACAAGGTCCTGTGAACTTCATGGAGTATAGATGTCATACCATCTGATGAAAATTAATTAAATTAATACTCCAGCTACCAAATGAACCTTAGGGTTAAATTATTTTCTTGTGTTAAAGTACTCGCATCACAAGAAAAAGACCTTGCAAGAAGTATCAGAAATGGTTATGCAGAATCGCTTTTCTGTTTTATTTCTGTTTTATTTTTATTTGTTGATTTTACTAAATTATTTTATTAAATATATATATACTATTTTATTTAATTCTTTGTTGATTTTCATCGTATCAACTGTCTCACTGAGCTTTCTGTTATTGTTGTTTTTGCTGCTTTGTCTGTCAAAGCACTTTGTAAACTCTGTTTTTAAAGATGCTATATAAACAAAGTTATTATTATTATAATGGCCCCACTCAATTTGTTACTATAAATGTTATGCTACTGAATTACTATAATTGGTGTCTTAATATGTCAGCAGTTTTTTAGCAGATTATTTATATAGTAACTTTCAATATCAAGGCAATTCATAGGGCTTTACATAAAGCAGAAAAAGGCATTATGATGAAGGCTATATACAATAATAGGCAAAAAGTACAATATTTCTCATTGTCAAAGAGCATAAAATGCTACTATTCAACGCAAGTACACTTCAAACCTGAACTTAAGTACTGTATATGAGTAAATTAGTACTTTTCGATTACACAAAAATTCTAGTAGAAAATGTAAGGGTTTAGTAAATGTATGTTTTTCAGTTGGTCTTAATTACAGTTGCAATTCAGGCCCGGATCATTCTTCCATGAAATGGGTATTCAATGTCAGATAATATTTGCCGTCATATGCCAAAATTTGACATATTTTTTGTACAATAACTAGGTAAATAATGGATTGTAGGGTCACATATACAGTAAGAACTGTGGTAGATTCATGCTCTATAGCAGTTTGTAGTAAATTATTTGGTGAGACCGGCTTAAAAGTGTAACAGCAACTGGGAGAACTAGGTGACATTGTGTTTTGAGTTAGACAACTGATGTGAGGATTTGCAGGACGGACCGGCTTAGCAGGTTGCGGCGGGCAAGTTGGAGAGGAGCCGGCTTAAAAGGCCTGCTAAATAAGGCCAGTCGCCGCAGTGCCAACTGCGGTCTCCTGCAATGTCGTGATTTGATTGTGGTTTGCTATTTGCTCATAATGGCACTTCTTTATCCCCTCTAATATTATTCAAATGAGAGTCCAATGACACACTTCTCCAGGGTAGAAAAATCCACCGAGGCTTCAGATTAGTTCAAGGGCCCCATGAGAAATGGGACGGCTAAATGGAAGAGCCATTACATTTTTTCTGTATATACTTTCTCAAAGTGTGAGAAGAGATGAGAGAGCCGTTGCAGAGCAGAATCATAATACAGAAATATGACATTTCAGCGAGTTGTAAGCACTGCAGAGCTGTGAGCAATGCTGTTTTGCTCGTAAACAAAAAGATCAATTTGGATAGAAATGATTTGTTATGCTAATTTGTATTTTGTGTGGTCTCAGCTAAGATAGGTCTCTGAATTAGAAACGGCAACAACAATAATCGTAAAACAAATTTGCTGTCACTTAAATCTCTACACAAATATACATACAGCTTTACAGACTCCTTGAAGTGAGCTCAAGTTTGTTAGGAATGATGTCACCTTTACATTTACAGTTTTGCCACCAATGACCGCTTGTTACCAATAGGTGGCAATCTGTCCTTGTCACTCAATGCGTTGCTTGTTCAAGCTTATCTGCAGAACTTTAATACGTGCCAAATGAGATTTTTACAGCTATATGTGAGGGAGAAGAGACGAAGAAATGCCGAAGAGAAAGACAGAAAAAGCCTCGGAAAGGTTGAGGGTGATGAAGGGTGGACGACAGGGCTGCTGACTGGTCAAAAGGTTTGCTTTCTGCACCTGCTACGCCTTCTGTCCATGTGACACCAAACCCCATTGGCGTTTTAACACTCCTCACGTGGGAGTACACATCCCAGAATGCTTCGTGTCTGTGTCCCCCAGTCACACTGTATGTCAGGAGTTCATCTATTCTGCATAAAGGTTAGCGGCAAGGACGCAACGGGTGTAAGTCGTCTGGCTTGTTCCTCATTAGAAGGCTACCATCAAATGAGTGCTCGGGGGGGTAGAGATATGGCTGATGATTGCATATTTTACTGCGGTGGCGGTTGTAGCTGCACAGCTGGCTGGCACAACACACCGGGGTCTCAGTCAAAGCCAGCGCAAAACAAATGCCAATCAACCTGGTGCCGCTGGATGCCTCTCTGCGTGAAGTCACTCGAGTACAAGCTGCGTCTCAAAAGTCCTCTGTCGCTTCTTGGCTTCGCTGCCTCCGATGCTCCTGCATTGACCTGAAAACAGACAGAGGGCAAAGCAATATAGTCAGTGTCTTCTGTACTTGAAAACAGTCTCTTAGCTCTGCTTTCAAGCAATCATGCAAAAAACAACTCTCTGGTTCCTAGTTTTAAAATTGACAGGAGAGCCGGCAATTCCTGCAAATCTTCACAGCTTTAACATCACACACATAATTGCCATTCCCACATGGGATGTTAATAAGACTATTTCCTGCCATTGACTATATAAATGACTCCCAAGTATTTAGGCAAGGGCATTGCAAGTAATTGCTTCCCGCCCGCCCTTTTCTGTTTTTTTTACAAGCAAGAAGCAGTGTTTTCCATTAAGACTCAATACATACTAGTTATCTTTTGCAAACATACCTAATGCATTACATATTGTATCTCCATGCAAAATACTATATAGCGATATCTTGGTATACATGGATCCATTTATCCCAAGAACTGTATCGCAATGTAAAAACATAATCTGTCTGTGGTATTCTGGAAACATGTTTTCCATTATTGCATTGTAAGAAAGCGATGCATTTCTTTGTATACGATTGTAAAAGATTGCAAGTGCAGAAGGTCCAAGGCTCGCTATATGGAGTAGAATGGGTGAGACAAAGAATATGTTATCGGTAAGGAGAAAATAAAACCTTCTATCTCTTCATCTTGCCCTTGTCGGAATCAGCAAATGAGCTCATAAAAGGAGACGAGAAAGAGGGCACAAACACAGGACAAAGGGGCGGCTCTGAATAAACAAAGCAAGGTCTACTCTCCCTCTTTCCCCAACTGCACGGGTGGAGGTCTAACCTGCCTTAAGATCAGGCTTCACACTCATGCAAGAAAGGCTGTGGGTTCTCAATGAATAAATATGCATGCTAACATACAGCTGGAGGTCACGCTGAATATTTGTACCAGATGGGATTGTTAGGAGGATTGCGTTTGAGAAGTGGTGCGGGCTGCTTGCCTTTATTGAAATGAACGAATCTTGACAGACACACTCCTATGAGTTTGACTATTAGTATCGGACATGATGGGACAATGGAAAAACATTATAGAACAAAACATTATGTATTGATCAGATGAATCACAAACAAGTAACTCTTAAATGATCTCCTGTCTTGACTGTAAATTATATTCTTTACTGTTAATATCAGTATTTAGATTTTAGGCCAAAGACTGCAAGTATTACATCCGCTTTGATCATTAATATAATCCGTTACCATAACAAACGATACCCCATGACAGATATGGCAGTAACATGCTATGCTGATCACGCTATCTGTTATCTTCAGCGAAGCATATATTACGCATATTTAACTTTATGTTTTGAGCACAAGTAAATTGGATTAAGATCTGGAGAGATTAGAGCTGTTCCAAAGAGTATGATGCATTTAGCTGATAAATTTAATCTACAGCATCTTTTAATGACAAGACAATGTCACAGTATCACCTACTGTAGCCACAAAGATAGGAGCGATTGAGTTCCTGATAATATAATAATGGAAAATGTAGCTGTCGGTGAAACAGTTAGGCCTATATCAGTGAGTTAGAGACAACCAGTATAGAAGGTTTGAGGCTGATACAGTATTCAAAATTTACATGAAAAAAAAGATAGCAATGTATTGACCCCCCCCCCCCCCCCACACACACACACACACACACACACACACACACACACACACACACTGTTAAAAACATTGACCCCTCAGATTTGGCTATTGATGAATTTGTCCAAGAAATATTTGTTATTTTACAATTGATCCATTAAATTGAGGCGTTCAGGTAAGTGTCGGCTGGTGCCAAAGACTTGTGTGGGAGCACAATCCCCTGCTAGGTATAGCGGCGTTACCCCTTTGGGTTCGTCTGGGTTTTTTTTTTTTTTTTTTTGTAGTGTAAACGTGGTTAGAGCAATTGCTCGGGAGCACGCCATAGTCTGGGGAAGGTTGCCAATTGCTGGTCGCCTTTCGCAACTACTGGTATTCAGTGTGTAAATACCCGCCACTGACACTGCATGAAGACTAGGGAAGAGTAAGATTAGTTAGACTGGGCAGATAAGTTAGAGGGGATTTGCTCTCTGTTCGGGTACGGATCGGACCCTGTAGGCACCTCGCTGACACTTGCTTTTGCCCGCCGCCCATACGGTAGTTTATTTACCTGTTTGGTGTAGAATATGGCTGAGATATCTGAGTTTGTTACAACTCCATCGGAGGAATTGTTGGAGGAATGTACAAGAGAGCAGCTATTAAACATAGCAAATCATTATGGAGTTGTGATTTCAGATAAACGGCTGAAAAATACTGTGAAAAGTATATTAAAAGCAAATTTGATTGAGATGGGTGTTTTAACTGGTAGCGAGGACCAACCTCCCTGTCCAACCGGGAGTTTAACATTTGAGCAGCAAAAAGAGATGCTTATGTTACAGTTGAAACATGATAAAATGATGCAAGAGGCAGAGCTTGATAAGCAATTGGCGGTGGAAAAATTGCACTACCAGACGGAACAAGCGAAGTTGACTCTGCAACAATACAAGCTTGATTTAATAAAAAGTGGGAAAGTTATAGCTGACGGTTCTCTGGAGCTGGAAAGGTCCTCACCTTACCCGGGGGCCTTCAGAGGAATCTTTTGACATTTTGGGTAACCTGCGGCTGTTGCCGAAGTTTAATGAGAAAGACCCTTTTTTTTCTTTATTCAAGTGCGTGGCGGACACGAGAAAGTGGCCTCAGTCTGCACGCACATTAATGCTGCAGTGCGCTTTGACCGGTAGAGCACAAGAGGCCTATGGATCATTGTCGTCAACGGATTGTGCAGATTATTTGGTCGTCAAGTCAGCGGTGTTAAAAGTTTAGAAGTTGGTCCCTGAGGCGTACCGGCAACGTTTTCGGTCGTGGAGAAAAGGGGATAAGCAGACACACCTTGAATTTGCCCGAGACTTGACAGTTCATTTTGGGCGCTGGTGTTCTGCATTAGAGGTGGAGAGGTTTGACGAGCTGTGTGAGTTGATAGTGTTGGAACAGTTTAAAAACTCCATACCTGAGAGGATCGCCACATTTATCAGTGATCGAAAGGTAAAAACTGCTACGGAAGCGGCTGCTTTCGCAGATGATTATGTCTTGACGCACAAACGGAATTTTGGGGAATTGCGTACTCGCCATGCTGGTTTTGGGGACAAAGCAAATGTCATTGCTGTGTATCCTTCTTTCCAGTCAGATAAATCGGAGGTGAGGGATCGTAGCATGCGGAGTTCAGATAAGGTCTG
This sequence comes from Anarrhichthys ocellatus, assembly GCF_004355925.1. Classification (NCBI taxonomy): domain Eukaryota; kingdom Metazoa; phylum Chordata; class Actinopteri; order Perciformes; family Anarhichadidae; genus Anarrhichthys; species Anarrhichthys ocellatus. The sequence continues at coordinate 1,727,388 of NW_022280078.1, read as the reverse complement.
TAACTTTTGCTATAAAAAAGGGCATTGAAGGGCTGATTGTTATGCGCTTAAGGCAAGGCCTAGGCAGAGTGGGGCTGCAGCGCAGCCAAAAGGGGCTTGCCTAGCTGTGTCTGTGCCCGGGGTATCTGCGGTGGCTGTAGAGAGTGATGGGATGCAGGGAAAAACGTTGCCCGGTGAACTCGATTATTTTTTGCCTTTTGTGTTAGATAACTGGCTCTCTCTGGTGGGAAGCGATGTGAAAGTGCCAGTTAAGATATTGCGTGACACAGCGGCTTTTGACTCCTTCGTCCAGGCTTCAATATTACCATTCTCAGAGGAGAGTGACACAGGATGCTCTGTTCTAGTTTTGGGGATGGGCATGAAAGTTTTTCAGGTCCCATTGCACACTGTCATGCTGGATTCTGATCTGTTTCAGGGAAAAGTGGATGTTGGCGTGCGTCCGGCGCTGCCAATTCAGGGCATCACGTTAATTTTGGGAAATGGGGTAGCAGGAGGGCGCGTTTGGGCTGACGTTCCGCCGCCACGTCCTGTGGTTTCCTCGGTTCCACTGAATAATTCTCAAGGTTATTTCATGCACAATGCGCTGCTGCTAAGAAAATGGATGCCCAATGGTAGTTTCATTGGGGACCCCATTATCCAAATTATGTTGCACTTTACAGACGAAAGGACGTCTTCAAAGATTGAAATCCCTTTTGAGTTAACGGTTCAGCCAGCATGACTATTAACTTGCGTGTCAAGGCTCTTCTCGGCTGGGTCATGAAATTTGGGTTTAGAACTGTGCTTCAAGAAATTATAACAGAAGTGTTTAATAATTCATAATTAAGAAATCATAATTAGAAGTGTTTTGGAATACATAATTAGAAGATTCATAATTGTAGAAGTGTTTTAGAATTTGTAGTTAGAAGTGTATCTTCGTAGAATTTGTAGCACCTTAGATCTATGCTTGTGAAACTTATGAAGCTTTTGCCAAAAGTTGCAAATCCTTATCTTTATATGGAATGTTTATCATAGAAGTGTTAAACCATAAAAGACAGTCATTGAATGTATTAAACTGTAAAGAATAGCCAAGGGAAAGCCAGACTTCTAGACAGACATTTGCAGATTGTACCCGCACGAGGGTTTTCGGCAGCCTGAAGCCAGGAGGAGGCTGTCGAAATTAGCCAATAGGAATTAAGATGGACAAAAGGGGAGGGGATTTCAAACTGTAAGTGGGAGTGCTGGAAAGGAATTCTCTCTCTTGTCGCTCTGGTCTCAACTTGGAAACAGTTGTGTTTTCAGGCTGAGACGAGAGTGAATTGCTTTTCTGTGCAGATCATATTATTTTATATTCTTTTAGTAGTGTACTTCACATTGTAATTGTAATTGTAATAGTTTCAGTAGGATTAAATACTTTTGATTTGTAAACCAGTTTATGGTAGATTTATTAAGTAGTGACTCTACTGTAGAACAACAGTGGAGAGTGCTCTCCGGCCTTCCCTCATGTGAGGAAGATTGAGACCCTCAACAGTCAACACCCTTAAACTGTCCAACCAAAGGAACTTCATTATTTTGGGACATCAGAGATGGCATCAACCTTACAGTAGAAATTACAAAGGTGATTTTGTTGCTTGTATATTACGACAAAATGAATGACCGCCTGACGCTGAACAGGTTGGAATGCGATGTGGAGCGAGAGATAGCGAAGCTAACTGGTTCCTTTGTGATGGAGAACGACGGCTGCGTTTACTTGAGCAGAGGACTTGATGCCTATTTGGCGAGGAGACATATGCCCATCTCCCGTGAAATATTTGAGCGATCAACAACCACCTCGTCCTCGAATGTGTCGACGGTCTCATTTTCAGACGAGTCCCCCGTCTTCCACCGCATACCCAAAATAACATTTGTGATCCCCAGTCTCTCGAGTTCCGTCCCCCTCCTGACCCCCAGTCTCTCGAGTTCCGTCCTCCGGACCCCCAGTCTCTAGAGCTCCGTCCTCCGGACCCCCAGTCTCCTCAGTCTGGCAGTGCGGCCGTCCCTCCTCCAGACCCCCTCCACCCACCCGGTTGTGGACCGGTTGTGAGTTTATTGAATTCCATTTCACTCAACTTCTGGTCTGCGTTTGAGTCCACCACCATGCCCCGTGACAGGGAGGCTCTCCAAAGCCTACAGGAGAAAGTCAAAGAAGTGGAGATTCTGCATGAACAGATTTCTTCACACGAAGAAGAGATTCAAATGCTAAAAGAATCTCAGAGTGAGAAGGAAAGCCTCTTGCTCAAGGCTGAGGAAAAGCTTCAGATGCTCCAGACAGAGTTGTCTGCAGTCAACACACTCATAACTGATAAAGACCAACATCTGATCACTCTCAAACAGGACTTGGTTCACAAAGCAAAAGAGGAAGCTGAAGCCAATGAGAAAATGCTGGCTGAGATCAAGGAGGAGAGCTCCAAACAAAAAGATGTTCTTCAACATGAGATTCAGGGTCTGAAAGGGGAAATGGAAACCGCTTCTCTGAATCTTCTGGCTAAAGAGCAGGTGTTACTTGAAACTCAGCGGGAGTCCGCTGAGCAGATAGACCTCCAGCAGCAGCTTATCTCCGTAAATGCAGAGCTGAACCAATACAAAGAGACAAAAGCTGCAGACCTCAGACTGGAACAGGCTGCTCACGTTGCCGCTGTTGGGCAAAAGAATGTTCTTGTTCAGGAAAAAGAAGTACTCACGGCCAGGATACTCCAGGGAGAAAATAATCGGAAAGCTCTGGAGAAACAACTGGAAGCCACAGTGTTTGAGAAAGAGAGACTTGCTCAAGCCAAGCAGGCCATAGAGAGGGAGAATACTGCCTCTCGTGAATTAGAATCCGTGCTTCAGCAGGAGCTGCAACTCTGTTCCTGCAGCACCATGATTTTGTTTGTTACGAATAAATGCAAACTTTCTGTCTAAACCACCCGTGTGTCTTCCGTTCTGTCATGTGCTCAAGAGCCGGGTCGTGACACAACCAACTGAATACCCCATCACTCACAGCTCCCTGGCATGGCGAAGAACCTACGGTGGCCTCCAGACAATGAAAATAGGTGCAAGTCCCTCTGTAGAGCCAGTGTTTGGCTTGTTGGTTCTGGGCTACTGGCATGATGCAAAATAATAGTGTTTAAAATGAACTCCAATATTGGCCCGCTGATATATCAGTGAGGCTCTAGTTGCAACAGTGTTGACACTCCACTTAAATCATGCTTCGTGAGTTGTAATTCTAACTGGGGTCCGAGGTAGCAGACTTCATCGTTATCTCATTAGTCAGTATACATTCATAAGAAGGACTAAGACTTTCCAGTCAGCCAACCTTAAATTATAGCTCTTTTATGAAAGCAGCAATACACTTGAGGATGATCTTTGCTGTGATTATGGGCACTTCATTGCTGCTCGACGCTGCTGTGCTGTACCTCAGCATTGCCGGCATGCCCATCATCTTTTACTGAACCGGCTCTTGGGTGCTATTGCAATATTATTTAAATTGCTAATAGCTGGATTTCATCCTGGGATGTCAGCGCAGGAGCTAAAACTCAGCGAAACAATAATTCACGACTAGACAGTTCTCCCTACCCTTCAGACCTGGTTTTAAAGCCTTTCGTTATTACAGTTTCACCGTTTGTGCGAAGTGACACTGCCTGTGTCAGTTTACCTTTACACGCTTTGCATGATGGAGCAGTTAAGTGAAGAAATGCCTGTCGTTTCCATGCCAACTGGTCAATAATTGTCTGACAGATTTGAGCCGACAGGATGTTGACACTGATGACTGCAGTGGAGTTATAACTAGCAGGACAGCAGTGCCATCTAATTCATAGTCATGACCTGAGCCCACACGACCATGGAGGCTTGAGGACTGTCATGGCCACCCAAGCACATGGTTGTCTCCACATAATGAGCACTGGTGGGTTGCTTGTCCCCATACTGGCGAATGTTTCTGGCCTGCGCTCAAAAGTCAGTTAGAGTGGTAGCAGGGCTTCAGGGTATGGGATGAATGTCTGAGCAGCTGTCCAGACCCCACATATTTGACAGTTTTTTTCTGCAGAGGGAAATGAGGGCATATGAAGCTGGACGGTTGATATCCTTTAAATAAAAATTTGGCTGAAGTATATCTCCTTCATAAATTAAATGTTTTTATTATGAAAAATTGAATAAATAATTTAGCTTTTTCATGTACTAAGTAAGATGAGGAGGCAAAGGCTGACTTACCAAACAAAGTCAGAAAGGAAATAACTGACGTTAATGAGTTTTTTTCTGGCTGAAAGTGAACAATAACCAGCAAATGAATCTAGTGGTAGAGTGATGCAGGAAACAAAAAAAAGTCTGTGCCCAAGTATTTCAAAACAATCGCGATCCCCATATGACCAGACTCCCAGCCCCTGTGTCTGAACCGAACAAAAAAACGTGTTTGACCTATGTCACGACCCGGCTCAAAAGGCCACAACATGAGGGAGACAAGACGAGTTAAAAGTAATAAATAGACGTTTATTTAAAGTACAAACCAACAGACCTAAACTAAACTAAACAAACAAACAGCCAGGTCCTCCATACAGGAGGCTGAGAGGAGATGCGCCCCGAGAGGGACTGCGCAGCGAGGCCCAGCCACAGAAGAGGGGCAGCCTTTATAGCTAGGACCAACCCAACTCAGGTGTCGCCCATCGGTGGCCGATTAACATCCTGGAAGACAACCTGAGAGGAAACAGACAGACCCCTGGTGGAAGGGAGGGGTCGTCCCACCCCCCTCCATAAAAACAGTGTTCCCATCAGGAACACCAACAAACTGCATACACATTTCAAATTTCACAGATTTCACATTCCATATAAAGAGTGCATCCCCCCAGCCCTCCAACCAATCTCCACTCTTTAACCCAGCAACTCCAACATGTGGAGAAGCATCTAAGAGTGAGAGTGGATAAGGAAGGAAGGCCAGAGAGATTACACAGTGATATGGTGAAGCACATGATGGGAAGCAGGGTTTGCTGCGAGGGCCAGTTCATGCAATGAGCTGCATGAACGAGTGGTGAACAATCAGAACTGGAATTATCAAAATTGCCAGCTAACAGAAAGCACCAAACTGAACTATCATAAGCGCTAAGCTGTAGTAGCCTAAAGGTTCCACTGACAGATGCGCAAAGAGGCAACCCAACTACAACTCAGCTCACCCAACCAAGGCATGAGCTGTAGCACTTATGTTCCTGAAGGTAACAGGCCAAGTTACCAACTTGCCTGTCACCACACAAACACAAAAACCTGTTCACCACATCCCTCCTTTTATTACCCACTTGCTTACCCTATGAACCATGAATACCTACTGCACACTGTGCAGCAGCAGTCTTCAGGCTCCAACTGGAAGGTAACTGGGTCCAATACCCAGACACCCAACAGGCTGTGCAATGCTATTGTTACAGAGTCCAGAACATGACCATGATCACCAGAATACAAAACCAGAATAAAAAACCAGAAACCAAAACATGCAGTTAGCAGGAAACACCAGAAACAGAATTTAACACCACAGCAAGAGCAGCCCTTACACAGCTAACATCACTGCCTCCATGTCCCTCTGACTGCCTAACCAGAGCCTAACTAAACTCCCCCCTAGTCTTCAGGTGCTACTTGTGGTGGGTACTTATGCACTAAAACCCGCAGGCCCGGTAAAGCAACCAGGAACTGGCCACCCACCTGCAGCCTCGGACGTGCCCCCGAGACAACTGCTCTAACGACTTTCACACCACACTATAGAAACCCCCCAACGACCTCCAAAGGGAGTCCGCTCTTCAACCTAACAGGGACAGAACAACAGCAATTAACTCAGCGTGTAAAAAGGACCATCCAGACTCTGACACAAAATCACCAGCATAACAGGTCGGCGACACTCACACAAAACAACTTAGCCTACTTACCAAACTCAAATGTCTCCCAACAAGCAGATTGCGCAACCGCTCAACACATAGCACACAGCCTACAATGCTACAGCTGCTACTAATATTCAATGCAGACACCGGGTAAATCAGAAATGGACGAGCCCCCATATGTCACGACCCGGCTGAAAAGGCCGCAACATGAGGGAGACAAGACGAGTTAAAAGTAATAAATAGACGTTTATTTAAAGTACAAACTAACAGACTTAAACTAAACAAACAAACAACCAGCCAGGTCCTCCAAACAGGAAGCTGAGAGGAGATGCGCCCCGAGAGGGACTGCGCAGCAAGGCCCAGCCACAGAAGAGGGGCAGCCTTTATAGCTGGGACCAACCCAACTCAGGTATCGCCCATCAGTGGCCGATTAACATCCTGGAAGACAACCTGAGAGGAAACAGACAGACCCCTGGTGGAAGGGAGGGGTCGTCACACCATTTCAATTGGAATTGATTCATACATTGCCAAACACCAACCCGTTGACAGCATTTGAATCTATGATTTAGTTGTGCTAAAGCTAGCGTCAGTCTGCTGCAATACTTAAAACAAAATATGACGTTACTTAGTACCAATTATGCTGTTTATTCAGAAGTGCTCTAGTAACTAGGCTGAGTTTGCGTTAAGTGTTTGCATACATAAAAACAATTGTATTCATGTGGCTATTTAGAATCCCTGACAATGTCATAAAGATAACCCAACTTCATTCTCTCTCAACTTCTTCCACAATACACTCACTCCCACGGTCCCCACTCGCAATACCACTGCAAATTAGGACATCCATAGAACACAAACCATGACTAGTAAACTGGACCCAATAGCAAGGTAACATTATACAGAAATGAGTATTTAAATGCATTTTATTGCCATTTTTTTGTATGTACATTCATTGTGAGTTACAGAATAGTCCAATGTGAAGGTTATTACTGCATCATTTGTAGCAGTTAAGTAAAGCAGGAGTAGTGGTGGCAGTACTACTGTAGTAACAGTAGCATCAATACATAAGTATCAAACATAAAGAACATTATGCAAAAGGAAGTCAAATTGAGAGACAATTTGCCAACATTGCTTTCTTGTAAACAAGAGATGGAGTTTGACAACAATTCTTGAGAAATGACGTTTGCCATTTTGATCACAACAATCACGACTTTAATCCCCAAGGTAAATTACATAGCAGTAAATTCCATGTAGTAAATGTTATTTTACGTTAACTTTAATTAATACACATTGTTGTATGGTTGAGCTGTCATGATGTAATATTTTGTAGTCGGTGAAATAGTGTCATTTTAAACTGTGGTGTGCAGAAGCATTACATTTGTTTGGGGAATATCCCTTTTGATGTTATTACCTTTCAAAGAGAGCCACTTTAGCTCCGATACTGGGACCACATCCGCGGTAAGCCCTTTACCACCTGTAAATCAAACCTTCTGTGGAATACGTGTAATAAATTGAGTGGATGAATTAAGGGTTTTGTAGTGATGTAAATAGGAATGCTAATTCATAATTCCTATTTGCTGAAATTGGCTGACAAGAGCATCCATCTGCTGAAGGTGAGCAATGTTGCAAAGTGCTTGCTAATTAAAATACTTGAAAGATAATTTGGGGAATTGAAAATTATTTAATGCTCATTTATGTCATTCCAGTGCATTAGGAGAAACAGGATGCGAACATGCTCTGTGTTATTAATGGGTGCTTTTGTGCATGTAGGAGTGAAGGTAACAGAGGAAGTCGGGGGTGAAGGGAGGGTGAGTGGAAAATGCACAATATTTATGAAGCACTGTCAGGTTAATGTCATGCAACATTTATTGATGCAATAATGTTTAATTTAGCATACGCTCCTTTAATAAGCCATTCGGTGTTGTGCTATGATTCAGAGGTTGATGGTGCTGTAATGACAATCAGATGCCCTTGAATATCTCACTAACACTGTCTGCAGCAGTTAAAGGCAAAAAATAAATATAAATCACACTTATATATTTTTTGGACGGCTGAAGATGCTGTGCAGTTGTGCTGGCCATCGATAACATGAGTTTCCGTCTGTCAATGGCTGGCTGTAAAATATTAAAAATTTCAGACAGGGACATGATTGGATTAGCTTTGATAATGGATGTCATAAAAGCAGGCAGTGCTATTTTAATAAATCTGTCACATTACAAAAGAGATTGTAGAAGCATCTCAGACAATGACAACAGAACCTTTTTTTCTGGCCAGCACCCACTTAAACTACACAAGTATACACAACACAAAGAGGCCTTGGTTGCAACACTCTATAGTTAGATTTGTGGAGTGTCCAAGTTTATCACCTTTCACAGCCTCAAAGGACAAAACGACCAATGTCAGCTCAAGGAGTACAAGGACCTTGAAGATGAACCAGCAGGCTTCCCTGTGTTGCCCGTGATTGCATGACACTCCATAAATGACCTTTTATCCTTTGTGATTAATGCCCTTCATTTGCTTGTAGTCTGCCTGAAAGATTGTGTGTGTTTCAGTTGTCTCCGGCGAGGTAGTCCAAAGCATTTTTTTTGACACTCAGAGATTTACACAAGGATTAAAGAATAGATCGTACCAGAGGCAGAGATGGATCACTGAAATAACTCGAAGAAAACAGAGCTATCAACTGGATATCATGCTATGCTATGCATATAGATCAAGATGCTGAAATGTGTCCCGCTTCTTTCTGCTGTGCATTGCATGCAAGGATGCTTTTTTTCTGTTTAACCCAAAGCTATTTTAAGAAGGACCACAGTTTTTTTCGATTATTATTTTCAACAGCTATCATCACAACGGCTCAATCACTGGGTAAGGAGAGGACTTTGCAGGGTCACATTGTTATCATTGATTTCCTCGGCAATAACATGGGAATAAATGGCCAGTAACAAAGACACAGAGCGCGTTTCAGTGCAGAGTGTCAGGATCCCTGTCAGACCAGACGCCTCCCATGGCCACACAGCTGCAGCCACTTTAGCCGATTACCTCCTGCAGGCTGACACACCAGACTCAGGTCCCACTAACGCTTCCCCTGGCACTATATAAACTCTGGTCCTGCAGTCTAGGGTTGTCAGGTCGTACCGTCTTTCACCCGCTTCAACCCCATTGCATCTGCCTCCAGTGTCCGTCGGTCCGGGAATCCCCCGTGCCCTCCGTTGTGTTAACGGACTACACACCGCCGCTCTGCCCTCCGTTGTGTTAACGGACTACACACCGCCGCTCTGCCCTCCGTGGTGTTAGCGGACTACACACGCCGTCAAGCTGCCAGCTCTCCGGTGTCGAGCCACGGGACATCACGCCGTCAAGTTACCAGCCCTCCGGTGTCGAGCCACGGGACTCACACCGTCGATCTGCCTACTCTCTGGTGTCGAGCCACGGGACATCACGCCGTCAAGCTACCAGCCCTCCGGTGTCGAGCCACGGGACTCACACCGTCAATCTGCCTACTCTCTGGTGTCGGACCACGGGCTCCACACCTTCACACACCTTCAAAATAAAACCTGTTTATATCAACTTCTGTCTCCTGTGGTCTTGCGATTGGGTCCTAACCCATGAACTCCCGTGACACAGAGGCCACCAGCATTGTTTATAGTAGTTATTTTTTTCTTTTGTTGTTCTGCCACGAAAGCTTATTATTTTTGTATCTCTGAAACATTGGGTCCTAGACACTGCTGTGCTGAGGGGGTCTCCCTGTAATGAAAAAAACTGAATTTACCTACATAATGGATCATTATGCGTCTGCCACAGTGTATTGGCAGCAAGATAAAACATATTGTTGCTTGATTTACTTCACTGGAATACTGATAAAGTGGTAAATTAGCATAGAGGAGGAATCAGGATTGCAAAAAAAAGCAAGGTGCAAGATTGAGAACGTATGCACTGTAAAATTGCCCCATTATGAAAATTGCATCAGAAGGACATTGTAAACAACCCCTGCCAGGGGATTTATTAGGACTGTTCAAACCGGCAGGGTAGTAGCAGGGACAATGTCCCTTTTCACTCTTATAAAAAGCCATTAGGACAGTGCTCTGGGAAGCTGTGAGAAAGGAAAGAAATCAGGCACGGAAGGAAAGAGGCTGACACATAAATGATTGCAGGGGGAATTGAATGAAAGAAAATTATGTTTTGAACTTTGAAAATGAACTTTAAAAAATACCTAATATGTTACACAAGGGGTTACTTCCAATTTCACGTAACAATTCACCGTTTTGGATTGGATTGTCTGGCTCAGAGTTTGTTTCACGCAGATCTGTCTGTCAGAACTCAGTCTCTTGTCAATTATGATTTTCTCGAGCAGTTTATTGTAGCTCCTCATGACATTTGGTGGCACTTATAATTCTGCTTCTTGTCAGATGATTCAGTACCTGGTCAGTTTCTTCGGTAAAGATGATGGGATATACTTTTAAATTATCAGTGATTTTTCTTGGTGGCGTCAAGACATGTAATGAAACCCATCAGACACCGAGTAAAAGTGGGCTTCCTCACACTGTTAAGACTGATTAACTCGAAAAGACACTTTGTAAACAAACTGCATAGCAACATAAAGGCTACAAACAACCAGTAAAACAACATTATTGTAATGTATCACAGGGATGGGTACTTTCTATTCAAAGACAACATCTGTTGATGTGGATACTCTATTGATGTAAAAATGAAAATCTCCTTACATTGTTGCATGCTCTTAAACGGGAGGTAAATACTGAGAAAACAATTAGTTTTATTCTGCCAAAAACAATTCAATTACTCCCCTTCCTGTTATTCATACACATAGTAACAATGAAATGTAACTTCAATCTTCGAAATATCTCAGAATTTGGCTAAAAATCAGCTTGGCTTTCAAGCGTGATGGAGAACTAAAGGCAATAGGGTGATTCTAGGTAGCAACCTAAAGCCAGAAAAAGTTACTTTTGCAAGAAGAAACAACAAACTCTTCCTCTAATAAATGGAAAGTAGATTCATAAGAAATAAAACGCTGTTGCTCAATCCAGCCCACAGTTGTTTGGTATGCCCAGTAGCTTATAGTGGCTATGTTAGCTAGCTAGTGTTAGCAAGCTTTGTAACTTTGTAACTGCTTTGTAACTAGAATTCAACTGTGCTGACTTAGAGTGAGGATTCTTCTCTGTTTGTTCTGCTGTAAAACATTACGTTTTTGCATGTCAGTTAAATATCTCCATGGTTTTGTCACAAAAGTAAAACAAGACACATCGTACCTCACTGGGTAATCTTATTTCTAGCTTGTAACCCTATTCCGTTCGCTCTGAATACAAGTATTTGTATAAATCTATGACGAGTGAGTCAATTATTAATTTGAAAAGTACTTTTCACCATATGAATGGAATAAAATACAAAAAACTTTAGTGTCTCTTTAGAATTTCAAACTCCTAACCACGGATCTATTTTGAAAAGTTATCATGTTCTCTCCATTAATGTTTCACTGCTGGACTCTTAAGATACATTGCAATTCAAAGATCAGATCGATAGGAAAGTTGTACCACTAAGATTATTGCATCTGTACAATACATTTATATAGAATCAGAAATTCAACCCATCAGAACATTCAACACATTTTGAAATAGTTAAACGGAAATGTAACCATGCATATGCAAACACCCGGCATTGTAATGTTTTGCAGAGGAAGATAAGTGAATCCTAATTAGATGAGTTACATGGTTGACTGGCTCATTGTATCTTAATGAATGATTCATAATGACCAAAGTGACTTGGAACCTCGATCTTCTCTGACAGCTAAGAAAGCAGTTGTGGCACATACCCGGGGAAAGGCAATGACGCTCGCTGGTAACTTCAACACAGATCGGCCGCACATGCTTCTCAAGGTCGACAGAGCACTAGAGCAACAGCAAAGGTTATTTCATTGCATTTAGCCACTGACCACATTGTGTCTCACACAAGCCCGAGGCTGCTTTCAACGAGCCCGTCTTGCTGAATTCTTTTGAAAGGTTTTCCAAGCGCAGTCTGACATTTGTTATTTTCTCTGGGAATTTAATGCAATTGCCTTTCTCAGTATACCACACGTGTCTTGTGTAGATTAGAATAGAGCACAGGCTAACAAAACCTAAAAGCCACTCAAGTCCAGAATGTGAGGGCAAATTCCCATCACTGCAAACCACTGCCCTGTCACTTTGACAGGCTATAATACTTATTAAGCTGACAATGCCGTGATGGCTTGAGCTTCAAAGAGAAAAAAACATTTCATGAGGATACGGGCCAGAGCTCTGGCATTGGTCAAAGCAGTCATGGAGATAGCAAGGGAGAGAGAGAGCTTTTTTCTGACCTTGTGGGAGGGGAGAGGGGGGGGCGGTTATGAGTGGAAGAGGTGATAGTTTTTGTCAGCATAAAGTTATTGTGCTTGCTTCTGTAACAGGATGATATCCTGACTCTGCACTGTCTGGAATACACACCCTCCCCCGATACATTTCATCTCTTTATCCCTTGGAGTGGGAGCGCAGCGGCCCAGAACGCGCTCCCTGTGGGTGAAGGAGAGGAGGATTAGGAGCCCCCCCCCATGTGCACAGCTGTATGCTTGGAAGTTGTTTTCTTATGTTGATAGAGTGAGACAATTTGTCTAGAAGTATGACCTTATCCTTTTTTGGCACTCGCTTTCCATCGGTGTAGATAGCACTGATGGAGCGATGGATTCCAAAATGTGCTTTGTGATTGTGAGGATGCCACCGGCTGACACTGAGCAGAAAAACAAGAACATTGCATCATCCCTTCTATCACTCAAAATCATTTGAAGCTCTTAAATCATGTGGCAGTGCACCCAATTGGAGTGACAACCATGTGAAACTTGCTGCTGAGTTGTAAATGGATTAACAGTTATAAGAATTGCTCTTTTCCTACTAGTTTGGCAAGGGCGTCACAAATTAGAGGTTTGTAAAAAACCTCATTAACAACTTGTAACTTTTCTATTAAGAGCATACTTAACCGAAAAAATGTATGGTGGAGCATGTTCAAATATTAAGAGTGACATGTTTTGTGGATGTGCTTCAACAAGCAGTGTACATGTAGTGACTGCAGCCTCTGTCCTCACAGTGAAGCTATGGCTCGCACACTCTGAACAAAATCCTGGGGATTTTTGAATTTACGCTGACCAGTGGCTAACTTTGGTAAGCCAGCCAAGATCACACAATTTGTAAATAACACAACTTTGGGATTCTTGCTCTTCTGGGAGTAACTATGGCTTTCTCCCCCTACAAACTGGTATAAAAACCTTCTTAAACTCCTAGTCAGAAAGTAAAACAGATTTCAACGAATAGAGGTTTACTAGAATTTGAAACCTTAATGTTAAGGCACCTGACCCGACGTTAGGTTTTAAACACGTGGTTAACATTGTGCATTGAAACAAAACTACTTCATTTTAGGCAACCCAAATCATTGGTTAGATTTAGAAAAAGATCATGGTTTGAGTTCAAATGAATTCCTTTGCTACATAACTTAGGTCACGTAGGCTTTCCTACGTGCGTTACACGAGTGAACTTACGTACCTAAATAAAAATGAGTCAATCTGTTGACTTTTGGTTTCACATGGGACACACAAACACAAACAGCGGTCTCCTGGGTGAAAGTCCTGTGCTTGTTTGAGCCTGGCCTCCTCCCTATGTGGCTTTTGTTGCTCTTACTATGTCCCCTCTCCTCCGCGAATCGCCACCTTATCGTGGTGGAGGAGTTTGAGTGGCTCAGTGATCCTGGGAGCTATGTTGTCCGGGGCATTAGCCCCTGGTAGGGTCTCCCAAGGCAAACAGGTTTCAGGGGAGAGCCCAGACTAAGAGCGGTTCAAAACGACCCCTATGATAGTTAGCCCACGGACTTTAGCCACCTCGCCCGGACCAGGGAAACCAGGGCACCCTCCCGGAGCCAGACCCAGGAGGGGAGCTCGTAGGTGAGCGTCTGGTGGCCGGGCCTTTGCCCATGGGGCCCGGTCGGGCTCAGCCCGAATAAACACCATGGAGCAGCCACCCTGTGGACCCACCACCCGCAGGGACAAGCATCAGGGTCGGGTGGGAGGCCTGGGCATGCCGATCGCCGGCGGCATAGACTAGGTCTAGGGACGTGGAACGTCACCTCGCTAGCGGGGAAAGAGCAGGAGCTGGTGCAGGAGGTGGAGCAATACCAGCTAGAAATAGTTGGACTCACCTCCACACACAGCGTTGGCTCTGGAACCAAGCTCCTGGAGAGGGGTTGGACTTTGTCCTTTTCCGGAGTTGCCCAGGGTGAGAGGCGCCGGGCGGGAGTGGGGATACGAGCCCCCGGCTGAGCGCTGCTGTGTTGGAGTTCTCCCCGGAGAACGAGAGGGTCGCCTCCATGCGCCTCCGGGTTGCGGGGAGCAAGGCTCTGACTGTGGTTTGTGCTTATGCACCAAATAGCAGTTCGGAGTATCCGGCCTTCTTGGAGTCGGTGGGAGGGGTCCTGGAAAGGGCGCCGCCTACCGACTACTGACAGGTACCGACAGGCCAGAAGGGCTGCAGCTGCGGTGGTCGCGAATGCTAAAACTCGGGCATGGGAGGCCATGGAGAAGGACTTTTGGTTGGCCTCAAGGAGGTTCTGGCAAACCATCCGACGGCTCAGGAAGGGAAAGCAGGGCTTACCCCTGGCTGTTCTCAGCAGGGGGGGGAACTGCTAACCCGGACGGAGGACATCGTCAGGCGGTGGAAAGAGCACTTTAAGGAACTCCTAAACCCGACCAACATGTCCTCTGCAGAGGAGGCAGCGCCTGAGGACCTAGGGGGAGGCTCACCCATATCCCTGGCAGAGGTCGCTGAGGTAGTTAAAAAGCTCCTTGGTGGCAAGGCGCCGGGGGTGGATGAGATCCGCCCTGAGATGCTGAAGGCGCTGGACATAGTTGGGCTGTCCTGGCTGACACACCTCTTCAATGTCGCATGGGGGTCGGGATCAGTGCCCATGGAATGGCAGACCGGGGTCGTGGTTCCCATCTTCAAAAAGGGGGACCGGAGAGGGACGGAGTGCCTACCTCAAGCGAAGGAGTTTAAGTATCTCGGGGTCTTGTTCACAAGTGAGGGTAAGATGGAGCGGGAGATCGACAGGCGGAGCGGTGCGGCTGCAGCAGTAAAGCAGGCGCTGCAGCGGACCGTCTTGGTGAAGAGGGCGCTGAGCCGGAAGGCAAAGCTCTCAATTTACCACTCGGTCTACATTCCTACCCTCACCTATGGTCACGAACTCTGGGTCGTGACCGAAAGGACAAGGTCGCGGCTACAAGCAGCCGAAATGAGTTTCCTCCGTAGGGTCGCCGGGCTCAGTCTTAGAGATAGGGTAAGGAGGTCGGTCATCAGGAGGGAACTTGGAGTCGAGCCGCTACTCCTTCGCGTCGAAAGGAGTCAGCTGAGGTGATTCGGGCATCTAATTAGGACGCCTCCCACTGGAGGTTTTCCAGGCACGTCCACCTGGGAAGAGACCCCGGGGAAGACCCAGAACACGCTGGAGAGATTACATCTCCCAGCTGGCCTGGGAACGCCTCGGGATCCCCCAGAATGAGCTGGAACATGTTGCCGGTGAGAGGGAGGTCTGGGTCGGCCTGCTTGGCCTGCTGCCACCGCAACCCGACCCGGATAATCGGTGGAAAATGGATGGATGGATGGACTATGTCCCCTGACTTCCTCCTTTGCTCCCATCATAATCACTATGGCAAATAGAGGTCAGCGTCTAAAAATATTGAACCTCCCTGCGTTAATCCCATTTACCAAAAGATGATAACAGCCTACTGAGCCTTTCTGGAGGTAGAGTAGGGCCATACCACTTAAAATCAAAACAAAGGCTCATTTGCTCCCACACAGAACACTGACTATTTCCTTCCACATTAACTGACTAACCAACATTCAGTGGCCCCTGAATAATGCCACACCATATTGCAAATGTGCTTCATTAGGAATCTTTCTGATGTGACTGAATAAAAGCCATCTCCTTTGTGGTGGGCAAGCAGAGCCCCGTGCTCTCTGCCCCCCTCTGGACGGGTTTAAAGGTGACATTTTCCTGGTTCACATTCAGCTACACCGCTCAAGTTCATCGCTCCAGTAGACTGGACTTCTCATGTTAGCTGCCACAGCCCAAAGCAATGCATGACTCCTCGACATACAGTATATTCCTTCCCCCACTGCACTACACTGTAGGGTCCAAAATGAGATGCATGCTTCTCAACATAACTGCTCCTACTGACACCCTGTGTGGAATAAAATTAGCATATTTATCTTACGAGTTGAAATCATCTCATGCGTGTGCTATATTCAATTTAGATTTTTTTTTTCTTCAATGTGACAAATGAGATATATTCTTGCTGTAAGTTCTCATGCTGCTATCCTCTGCGGTGGTGTCAGAACAGAGAAGAACAGCATGATAAGACACCACATCAAAAAGCACAAGGTTTAGTTTGTCACAGAATGGTGACATTTTGTGCAGAGCGTCATTATGATAATGAACATGCATTCTCTATCACCAGCAGCTCGTGGGCACCCTTCCCTTTAATGTACTTTTCTGAAGGTAACCGTCGCTGACAGTCTTATTTATTGCATTGCATAGCAGGGTTATTTCTGGAAGTCATGAATAAAAAAAATTTTAAAAAAAGGTGCTAAAGGGAATATCTATGAAAATCTATATCAAATCTACTTCCAACAATGTATTATTGTTATTGGGTGTTATGGGAAATAAACTCTGTGTTGAATGTAATAACGTCTACCGATGTTCCCCTGCATATGCATGACTGTGTTTTGATTGACTGAGCCACGAGAATCTTAAAAATTAAACAAAAGTCAAAGCACAGAAAGAAGATGCAATTGTGCACGACCTTATGAAATGAGCTGAACAGTCTGCTTAAATCTAGCATGAAATAAAGTATTCATTCTCTGATTGCATATCTCCTCTTACGTAGAGTGATTGGGGCACCACTGCACCTTAATAACCCCGTAATGATCCAAAACCACTGCAATCTTATGGTGCTGATGCATGACAATATTATCATTTAAAAAGCCCTGTCGAGACCCTGTGCGCTCGTCTTAGCCAAGAACAAATGGTATCTACTCTCATCTCTGGAGGTATAATAATTCATGGAATTCACACCCAGAGATTTTTAACAAAAGCTGCTACGCCGTAGCCGAGACCCGACGCAATTACAAATTCTTTCAGGGGAAGTGATTGAAAGACTTTCATTTACCGTGGTTTTAAAACTTATGTGTTTGTGCAAATCTGCCCTCCGCTGAGACTGGCTCGGTAAAAGCTCTCCTCTGTTGCTCCGGTTTTTGCAAGCTGATCCCAAAACACATTCACACCTGCAGACACACACACACACACACACACACACACACACGCACGCACATGCAGTCTGTGCACTTACTACCTGTCATTCACCTGCCTACTCCTGGGCTCCAGTTTGCCATAGTTGCCATAGTTACCCCAACAAAAGACAGCAGACATTATTGTGTGTTTCTTCCCTTGATCATGTTATTGAGGGAGCCAGAACCTACATCATGTGTTGTACCTTAGCAACACTTAACACAGACATGAAATAACCTATGGGTGTTTTCATTGAATGTAAGAGTGTATCTGTCCGACTTTTCTGTTTTTTTGTACCTCGCCTTAATAATCGAAACTAATCACTCACTCAGCTCACTACTTTGGTTGTTATTTTTCAGGGACTGTCTTGCAAAATGTTCCCCCATGCTGGCAGAGAGGAGATTGGGAATGCTTGAAAAAAAAGAGAAACCCAGCATTGGTGAGCACTACACTGAATAGCCAGGTTTGGATTTCTTCAAGTTAAGAGCATCAGTGTTGTTAAAGTGCAGCTGGGGCTGAAAAATGAGTCATGAGAGATGGTGTCACACGCTGCACCTGCCTACTGAGCCTGAATAATGCTCTCAAACCACAAGGACACCTGCTGTAACCCGTACATCTGCAGCACACACACGTACTCATGGGCATCCACGAACGTACATGCAGATGCAGATTAAAATCTACACAGATGTGCATGAAACTGTGACTGCAATTATACAGGTACCCAGACCAGCTGAGCCAAAATAAATGCTCTTAATTGGAGTTGTGGGGCAAAACTTCAAATCATTTGTCAGAGAGAGAAACAGAAGTGTCTTCATCACTTTCTATTGACACAGATGATTAAGATCCTTCATTCAGATTTCATATTGAAGCCACTACTCAAAAAACAAAATTCCATTCTCCTGAGAGGGAGCTGGCTCAGGGAAGGAGCAGGGTTTATTTGATCAGAACAGACCCTCGACACTTTGCAGGTCTCCACAATGATGTATCTAGTAATACACATTGTCTTTTACTGTATTGGTGTCGTATGAAAGTGGGACAATAAACAAGCTTATTTTATACATTTTGAGTTGTGCTGGTGAAGAAGAAAGAAACATAATCATGTCATCTCGACTGCAAAAAACAACATCCCCAAAGCGTTCACAGCTTCAATTATTGATAGCTTCCGCTGTTGAACAGTCATCAAAATGGTTGTCAGGCTTGAAGCAAAAGGTTGGGAGAGTGGAAGGAGGGAGGGTCTTTTGTGTGTTCTGTGCAGACAATTTGAAAGCAACTGAATGGGGGGGGAGCTTTGATGAGAAACTGAAGGGAAATGTGCTGCTTCCCACTGTCTGTTTCTTGGGAGGATACTTAGTACATTTCAAGGTTAGAAACCGGAGAGAGAAATGAGAGTGAAGGAGAAATTGATTGCAATGTGGAGGAAGAGAAAAGAGCGGACACAGGATAGAACCATGCTGTGCCCCACTTTAGCATATTTCTTCACTTCAGGATTCTGGCGCCCTGCGTTGGAGCAGCGCAGAGCCCGACTCATCAATACTGGATGAGTTTTATCTCTCTACAGTGCGGGAGCTGTCAGTCTCAGCTCGAGCATGCTCCTACTGCTAACAGACGAGGGACACACACTGTACTGTATCACCTGTGTTTCGCTGTTCTGCCATTTGCTTAATATCCCTCAGTCAAATTGAATGTGACGTGTTGTGTTGTTGGGGAGGAAGAGCAAACTCGGACCTTATTCAATTATAGACCGGAAGATATCCAGTTCAATCGGGAGAGACAAGTCAGATGAAGAAAAGATATGTTTATTATTAACAGATGATATGGTAAAGTCTTGACAGAGTTTTTGGCGCTTGGACTCTACAGGGAGATTTGTATTTGAGTGGCGTCTGCCCTGAGCAGCAACAAGATAAATTCCCCCGTGGAGTCCACACACACTGTTGGTGGTGGCTGATGAGGCTGATAGAATGACGAGTTGATGAAGCTGATGAATTTGCAGACTGAGCAGAGGTGGAGAGGTGTGTTACAGCAACATGAACATACCGAAGGTAGAGAGAAAATGATATTTAAAAGAGACAGCAGCTAGATGATAGGCAGATGCATGAGAAATAAACTACAGGTTTAGGCATGCAAGATAATAGTCTTCCTGACTGAACTGACGCTAGAGCTTCATTTCAATCAGGAGAGACAAGTCAGATGAAGGAAAGATAATTGTTTATTATTAACAGATGATATGTGATGATAATGTCTTGACAGAGTCTTTGAGCTTGGACTCTAAAAGGAAATTTGTGATCGAGGGGCGTCAGCAATAAGCATCATCGAGACAGCAATACCCTGCTTGCAATGTAAATAATTTTAGTCAGCAATGGTTAGCACTGACCTGAATAGCAACAGTTTGAGCTTAGACTACGTGGCTAGTGTACTGGAATAAGGCATGGAATTACATAGATTTGGCTCAGCAGTAAGTCTCCATTACATGCAACATATAATGAATCCTACGTCACTCATAAGACATTGGAGGGATTTAACCAAAAAAGGTCAGCAGTGACCTGAGAATTAGCAATGCGATAGATCTGACACCACTTCGATATACGATGTACATGACGCTACTTATTAGAATACGATGATTGTGAGCAATTACAAAAGCAATGCAAATGTAGCAGACAGCCTTTGACAAAATTATTAGAATACAAGAAAAAACAGACAAACAATTGGCAAAGTACTCAAAACCGCTTCTGTGGTAGTTCTACTAGGGAAGTAGCCTCCAGGACACAAGGTTAAAACAATACCAGCCTCACATTAAGGCGACTGGTAGTGATTACTCAGCCAAAATTACAGTATAATATAATATATATGTATATATACAGTATATATATTGAGAAAAAGGCTTCGATGATCTCAATGATTCCAGAAAGAGGTGCATGAAATGTCGAAGTCAGCTATGACCAGAAACATGGAGAGGACAGTGATCACGAAGTGACTGTGAAGCAAAACTCCACCACCATTATATGCATAAGTTTAGAATCCGAGCGAGGCCCATTTTTACGGAGTGAGCACTGTCACTGCCACCGGAAAGGTTGCGATGATGACTTGAGTCGCAGCTAACTGCGTGATTCTGAAGCATGAATCTTGAAGAGAAATGCTCACATTGAGGAATGCTGACTGATTTCGGCTTGAGAGTGAGGCATTTGTGTTTCTGTTGCTGGCCCCAGACATGAGAGCTTCTACGATCAATTATCTCACACGATGCAGATTACAACAAATCTGCAGTAGAAGGAGATTAGAGGCTGAGAACCACTGACTGTGATATCCTTCAAAAGCCCAAGGATGGACATAAGTCTCACCTTCCGAGTCAAAAGAAAAACATCGGCACAACATGGAAGAAAGTTGCCGTTACGCCAACTGAGCATGCTTATTGTGGTTTGTGATGAGGTCAGTAATGACAAGGGCACTTTGCTTGAATGAGGCCGGCATGATCCTGCTTACGGACTTTATGAGCTGCACTGCTATGGATAACTTCTGAGCATGTCATGGATGACCGTGCCTTTGGCATTAAGTACTTCCCTTTGATTGATTGAAAATTAAAACATAAAAACCTCACAGTGTAAAAAGTTCCAAACAACTGTACTTTTAGTTATGTAACATAAGTGCCATAGGATGGAGACGGCTACATTGACCATGACAATTTCTTCAACTTTCACATAAGTGAACCTGTAAAGGGCTTTTATGGTACAGGAAGTATGATTGTAGGTTGTGAGGGCATGAACTTTTAGCAATACTGCAAATGCTGGATATTCTAATACCCTTCGGAAACAGAGGGATTAAATACGTCCTAGCTGCGTGTGTCTCTAATATCCCTGCTTCAAACGAGCCTTAGATACCCTTGTTGCAGAAGTAAGCCAATTTAGGCAGGCTGCTATTACAGAATTTAAGGTAATAATAATCCCATTGAACAGGGCAATGTCAAGAGAATGAAACAATGTTACCGTTGGGACAGCACCTAAAACTACTGACGAAGCAGCCTGGCCATATTTATCCAATTGAGAAGACGGTCCGGGTGCGACACGCTGATGAATGTCTTTACCTTGATTGATGAGCGCCTTGTAGTGGAATGAATGCGAAGCGCACAAGGCCGTGGCAGAAACTGAAGGATTCTTGACCCTGAGGCGTGCATGGATAGTTGGCCCAGTATTTCTCAAACTGTGGGGCGCGCCCCTCTAGTGGGGCTATGGCAGGGGGAAATGCAGATTTTTTTTATTTCAAGAACTTTATTGGGAACTTCACATATTACAAAAATACGAAGTACACGGACATAAAACTAAGTCATTAATAAATACATGGGTGGAATGCCTGTACTTTCGTGTAAATGTTTACGAAATTAACAGGTTCCGCTTGCGCATGTGCGACGGCCAAGATCGTTGGCGACTCACATTTGTAGCTTAGTGTGCAAAATGAAGAGACATTATCAAGATTACGTCCGACTCTACCCGGAGGCTGAGGTTTACAGCTCAAACACTGAGTGAGTTCTGGCTTGGTGTGGAGAGGGAGCATCCACTCATCGGACAGAGGGCTGTGGGCATTCTGCTTCCCTTCGCAACATCCTACCTCTGTGAGATCGGCTTTTCTGCTGTATCCTCTCTCAAAACAAAATACAGATCTAAGCTGAACATTGAGCATGACTTGAGTGGCCGTATCAAGTCTGCAACCCCGTTTTAAAAAGATTTGTAGTGGAAAGCAGGCTCATTGCAGCCACTAATACTGATAAAACTTGATGGCTCACACATATCTGCACTAATTTTGTTTTTCACAGGTTGCACGTTATTGTTGTTTTGAAAAGATATGCAGTGTAAAACTCTTTATTGCCAAATATTTGAACTAGTTTTGTTTAGTTTTTCACAGGTTGCACTTTATTGTTATTATCTTGAAAATATATTCAATGCAAAACAGGTTAATTGCAGCCACAATAATCTATTTTTTTTGCACAGATAGAACTTTATTTGCATTGTTCTAACAAAGTGATTGCACATTTTATTTGTTTTTGTCTGGTGGAGCAATCTGGTTTACTTGAAAGTTATTGCAATTTTTTTTATTCTATTATTTGAAAAAGCACAGATGGAGGAGTCACAAAATATTGTTATTTCAATAAAAATTCAACATGGACCATTTTGTTACAATTGTGTTGGGGCATGAACATTTTTTTTCCTCCAAAGTGGGGCGTGACAGAAAAAGTTTGAGAACCACTGATTTAGCCGGAGACTGCATGGTGGCGATCAGGTTGTTGTCTGCACAGAGTGACCCTGTGTAACCGGTGAGATTCCCCAGCAGGAACATATTTATCCTCTGCCGGTTGGCTTGTTCCTTCAAAGGAAAACTGGAATAAAGTAATGTGGATGTTTGCCGATTGCGTTGGTTTGTAATGAAAACACACAGGCACTGGACTGATGGACAGCGCACATGAACATACTGATGGTAGAGAGACAATCCTATATAAAAAGAGACAGCAGCAAGATGATAGGCGCTGTAATGGTTTCGTTGTGCTATGGGATAGGAGACCAGCTGATCTAAAAAGCTGATGTTTTGATTGACAGCCCCGAGCAACGAAATTATGAGTGAGCATGCGTGACAAGTGAATGGCGGATGAGAAATAAACTACAGGTTTAGGCATGCAAGAGTATAGTCTTCCTGACTGAACTCACGCTAGAGCTTCATTTCCATGGGGTTTACAGCTCTCACAACAATGGGATTAGAAGCTCTCTGTGTGATGATTCTAATATTGAAACAGGTTATGAAAAAATGAATACATTCAATTTAAATTAACAAATAAATTAAATCTCTTAAAGTGATATATTTTACCAAATGTACTTGTTTGCTTTCTTGCAATTTATACCACTTTCATATTTGTTCAGTACATGTAGCAGCTGGTTAGCTGAGCTCAGCATGAATATTTCCAAAAAAAAAATAAAAGCATGTAAAACAGCAATTGAACACACAAGGTAAATCTTATTATTTAGTTACCCTTAGAGGTGCTGTTTGACTTATCTTTAAAGCTTCAGACAGAGCAAGGCTAGCTGTCTTCTCCTGTTTATAGTCTTCATGCTAAGCTAAGCTAACTGTCTACTAGCTGTGGCCATATATTCAGATAGATATTTTATTTTAAAGAAACAAAACAACAGTATAAAAAGATCCGTGGGCAAGCTCATTGTGGTCAGGTTTCAGGCCAATCACTTGCATTCTCTGCGTTAAATTCCAACCCCATGCTGAGACTACAAGGTAACCAATTGAATAAATCCAATCCACCACCCTGTTCCCCTGCAGGTCAACCACCCTGGGAAAGCAGGTGTCTTTCTTTCAGTGGGGAGCAACATGTGTGAAAGCATGCGAGTAACAGAGAAAACATGCCTGTACATACATGTTTGATTGGCCTCTGCATGTGTATGCGCATGCTTCCACCCCTAGGAGGGCGTTAGGAACACAACCCGAGATTTTGTGCAACACCTGCAGCCACGCTTACCTCGACCTCATTTGTGGTGCAACCTGTGATTGGCCAGTCTCCCCTGCATTCTCAACATGTTAGATGTAGAGATGCCTTTAGCTCCCACTATCTGTTTTTCTTCATTTAAGTCCTTAATTAATTTAATCGTTTATTTCCCTGGATCTAGAGAATTATTCTCTGTGTATGTCTTCCGAAAGTGTCCAAGTAAAAAAAGCAGACAAATGTGGACATGGTGAGGATGAGGATGTAGAGTGACACGCGTAGGTCTGAAAATTAAGGATAGAGATGTCTTCGGAGAGAAGATGGATAGAGCCAATGAGGGGAGACAGAGGAATCCCCTCGGCACCATCTTTCTATTTCAGCACACAACATGACAGGCTGATGTTTGAGTGAGCACAAGCCAAAACCAACATGGTAACACACAATTAAGGCCCTAGTAAATTAGGATACAGTCAACAGCAACAGCATGTCAACATGGCCCAGGGTGGGGGCTGCGAGCGACATATTGGGGATACCGTATCTACGTGTTGGAAACAGATTAATGGGAAGCGATTTGGGCTTGGCCCAAGATATAATTACCGTCCCTACCTCTCCTGTTCAATGAGGCCTGCGGCCCCCTGGGAGAGGCCTATTTCAGTCAGGTAATGGAGAGCCCATGCCCAGGAGCGGATGATCAAATCGTCTCCAGCAATCTGCTTTTTTGCTCCCCTGATTGTCCCCAAAGACATAAAGAGCTGACCCAAGGATTCTTTTCTTCCCTTCTAATAGGGCCGAGCCAGCTTTAGAAGCAAAGCTCTCCCCCACCGTCACAGTGGTTGTATGGTGGCAGTGTGTGCGTCTTTGTTTTTGTGCATGGGTGTTTGTGTTGGGGACTGTAGCCAGACTTCATTGTGATTTATGTGTTGCCATGCTAACAGGAGCGTAATGAAGTGGTTTTTGCAAACACATGTTTGGGGCTCTAAGGGGCCAACTGTACTGCTGGGACCAACGAGTATGACCAATGAGGAGAGAGAGAGAGAGAGAGAGAGAGAGAGAGAGAGAGAGAGAGAGAG